>NC_057796.1:483146927-483255765 GCF_018294505.1 Triticum aestivum
GGAGCTCAATCATTGTGGTGTAAAGCTCCGGGCAAGCGTCGGGGTCTCCAATTAGGTTGTGGAGATCGCCCCGAGCAAGTTGACGGGTTCCGGTGACCGCCCCCAAGGGTTGCCAAAGTGTACGGGTTCGGTGACCGCCCCCAAGGGTTGCCATTTGTACGGGTTCGGTGACCGCCCTCAAGGGTCCCTTAGTGGAATCACGACTTCTTGCATTGTGCGAGGGCGTGAGGAGATTACGGTGGCCCTAGTGGCTTCTTGGGGAGCATTGTGCCTCCACACCGCTCCAAACGGAGATTAGCATCCGCAAGGGTGTGAACTTCGGGATACATCGTCATCTCCGCGTGCCTCGGTTATCTCTTACCCGAGCCCTTTACTTATGCACTTTACCTTGTGATAGCCATATTGTTTCTTGTCATATATCTTGCTATCACCTAAGTAGTTTTTCTTGCTTAGCATAAGTTGTTGGTGCACATAGGTGAGCCTAGTTGTTGTAGGTTTTGTGCTTGACAAATTAACCTCTAGGTTTATTCCGCATTTGTTCAAGCCTCAACCGTAATTATTTTAAAGCGCCTATTCACCCCCCCCCCTCTAGGCGACATTCACGATCTTTCAATTGGTATCAGAGCCTCGTCTCTCTTTGTTAGGCTTAACCGCCTAGAGAGTAAAGATGTCGACTAGGGGATTAGGATTCTCTGACACTCTTAGTTTCGATGGCACAAATTTTGATGTTTGGGTAATTCGCATGCTTAATCTCCTTAGGGTCATGGACCCAAATTTAGAGCGAATTGTAGATATGGGTTTTTCTCCTTCAAAGGATCCCCAAAGATTATCTTTAGAGGATGAGAAAAACTCTTATCTCAATGCTCAAGCTTCTAATGTGCTTTTCGATGCTTTGAGCAATGTAGTTATATTTCAACTCATGCCGTTCCGGGATGCTCATGAGTTGTGGACAAAGCTTCAAGATAAATATAGTGTGTCCAAGATTTGTGGGGATGATTGTTCTCCCTCCACCTCCGGCCGTGTTGTCTTCTCAACTCCTTCTACTTCACCTACATGTGGATTTCCACAAGGTAATGTTATGGTGAGTAGTGTTGGTCATTGCAATGATGATAGTGTGCTTACCGTTGATAATCCTTCATCACTTTCTTATTGCAATGCTTCATCTTTGGACTTTAGCACTTCGAGCACTCCAAATATTTCACATGCTTGTGTTGATAGTCCTTGCATATCATGTAGAAATTGCTTGACTAAATCTCATGATGATATGCTTGCTATATCTTGTTGCCATGATAAAAATGCATGTATTTCCTCGAGTTGTTGTGCTAACAATGTAGAGGAAACCCAACACTCCATGGAGCAAGATGTGGTCTTGAATGGTGCTTCAAGGGATCCTACATCATCATCTATTGCATTTTGCCTTATGGCCAAGGCTTCAAAGGTATCTCCCACTTTGAATCCCAATATATCTTGGGATGATATTGATGATGGCAAGAGTGATGATGATGTTGATTATGATGAAGAGAATGATGATGTTGCCTCCTTAAAAATTAAGGGGGAAATGATTTTTAAAGCTCTTCTTAAGAATAAAATTGCTCGTTCCAACTTCATGGAAATCATGTCTATTGCTATTGAGGGCAAGAAATATATTGATGAGTTGGAATCTCGTCTTGAGGAGCATGAGGTCACCATTGATAAAATGGAAGGTCATGAGCGTGATTACGCTAATGAGATTGCGGACCTCTCTCAAGCTCTTGAACTTGAACAAACCACCAACGAATCTCTTGAGGAGACTTTTGCTCTAGAATTATCTAGAGTGAGGGAATCTCGTGATAGAGCTCTTGAGGTGGCCAATGATTTTGAAACTAAAAATGAGGAGCTTGAAGTTGTGCATGCTAAACTCCTTGAGGACTTTGAGCACCTCGAAAATGGCTCAAGGGTCATTAAGAGTGAGCTCATCAAACTCACCGAGTCTCATGCTCAACTTAAAGCTTCATATTCAAAAGAGCTTGCCAAGTTGTCTTCTCCTCTTGTTGCTAATGATGATGCTTGTGCTACTAACTCTATCTCTTGTGAAGCATCCATATTGAAGGAGAATGTTGAGCTAAGGGCTCAACTTGAGTTGCTATCTAGCAATTATGGGATGTTGGAAGAAAATCATGTAAAGCTCACAAGCTCTCATGATGATCTTCTAGTATCCCATAATGTGCTAAAGATAGCTCATGAGGCCATGCTTGCTAAGGTAACATCTAGTGAGCCTCATGTGGATACTAGCACTACTTCTAGTCAAAATGCTATATTGCTATGTGCTAGTCCTTGTAATTCATCTACTCACAATGTTGGTACATCTTGTGATGAATTGCTTTCCTTGCCTTGTTGCTCTAACGATGAAGCTTATACTTCCTCTAGTACTTGTGTTGAGACTAACCATGTAGAGGAAATCAAAGAGCTCAAGGCCCAAGTCACTTCTTTGATGAAAGACTTGGAAAAGTGTCATGAAGGGAAGGCCACACTCAACAATATATTGAGTGTGCAAAAATCCCCCAATGACAAAGGTGGACTTGGATTCAACTCCAATAAGAAGAAGAAGTCCAAGATCAACAACAAGAAGGGCCAAAAACAAGTCAAGAGTTCGGCCAAGATTATTTGCTTCAAGTGCAAAATTGAAGGCATCATGTTAGATCTTGCCCATTGAAGAAGAAGGCCATTAGTGACAAGCAACAAGGGAAGCGGCTACAAGTGCATTCTCATGCTCAACCTCAAGTTGAAGAAAGGCCTCTTCCCAAGAAGACTCAAGCTAATGCTTCTCAAGTTGAGAAATCAAGTGAGAAGAAAGTGAAGAGTAGACGTTGCTACCTATGTCGTGAGAAAGGTCACGTCGCTTCTTCATGCACTAGTGGTAACTTATCCAACCCAATTATTATTGATGATATCTATTCTCTTGGGAAGGATAAGGTTGGGAATGTGTTTGCCAAGTTTGTTGGTACTCAAAGTGGTGTCAAGAAAAGAACCATTTGGGTAGCCAAGCCTATTGTGACTAACCTCTTAGGACCCAACTTGGTTGGGGACCACCAAGCTCAAATTTGATCAATAGGTGTTGTTTGAGGGCATTGGAGACTTGGCTACATTATGAAGAATTAAGGGGACTTCATCATTCCTTTTGTCTCAAGCCAAGTCAATTGGATTATCAAGTTTCTATCTTATACTTGCGGTAACTTGTACTCAAATTGCTTACACTGAAAGTTACTTGCCCCCTTGCATGTTTTGGTTTTGTTCCTTGCATGTGTTTGTATATGATGTGTCTCCAAATTTCCTTGTGTATGTTGGTTTGCACATCATGTACTTGTGTGTCGTGCGTTGAGCCTTTGCGCATCTTGTTTGTATGTTAGTTGGCTCTTGTGAGAGATTAATGGAACATCCCATTTTGGGGGAGTGATGTGCTTTGTGCACCTCACGGTCCCATAAATGTGTGTACATGAGGAATACCACCTAGTATTGATATTGCAAGCTTATCTAGTCACTATGTGGCATGTCTTCTCATGAGAAATTCAAATTCTAAATAGTCCATTAATTATCTCTTGTTGGTTCCTCTTATTGCCTCTTGTTAAGTTTTCTTTAAGTGGTATCACATTATGGGGGAGTAATATGCTATGTATATTACTAGCCTAGAAAATGTGTACATTTGAGATACTGTCACCTAGTGTTGATATTGTAGATTATCTTGTTCCTAGGTGGCATGTTAGCTCTACAAGTTACAATTTGCTTGTGTTTGGTGTGAAGATGATGTTGGATATCCTTGCTATCTACCAACAGGAATTATTTCCAAATACTTCTTGTCTTATGACAATTGGTACTCACTTATGTGTGGTAGAAATTATTGATCATCTTTTCATTGGCTTATGCTTTTATTTGCCTTTTCTCTTGCCAAGGAATGTATCAACTCCCTTTGTCTTCCATACCACTTGTGGATCTTGTTTATTTCTTGATCTTTTCTAGTGTTTTCTAGATATAGTGAAAGTGGTGATCCCACCTTGTGCATTTTGTATTTAAATGCAAGTTCTCTATATTGCACTAGTTTTGGGGGAGCTATCCTATTTTCTATAAAACACTCATCTTGCGATCCTTATCAAGTGTGTGTTGGTGGAAGGCAAGCCGTTTTCGTTTTAGTACTTTGTGCCATCATGAAACTTTGTAGAGAGCTTGGTTTGTTTGGAACCATCCTCTTTTTTGGGAGTTTAATATCTTTTATTTGAGTGTATCAATGGATATCTCATTCCTTGATGTATCTTTTATGGATATCCTCCAAGTGATTTTTTATTCATTTGGTATCTTTTCTTCACTTGTTTTTTCTTTGTCATTTGGTATCGGTTCTTGAAAGTTTTGAGCATGCATATTAACTTCATGTAGTATCTTTGGCATGCTTTCTTTCTTTAACCCAATATATAAGGGAAACTCCACCAAGTCTCAATTTGGATGAGATGTGCATGAAATTCATTTTGATATCTATATGCACATATTTATGTGGAGTTTTTCCTATGTATATTGGTGTTTCTAACTCTTTGGTCCCAATGAGTTTGGGTACCATTTTGTTTGTGTTGTTGTTCTAGGAACAATTGGAGATGCATTGGATGCTCGACTCACCCACAAGGAAGGTGGTGTCACCATGTGCTTATTGGAGTCAAGCTAGGATGCTCAATGAACTACTATCTATTACCTTCAATTGGTTTCTTCTACATCCTTCCAATGATATCTCGGTAGCAAGTATCTATTCATGCATTCCTTTCTTGCATTCAACCTTGTGTAGGTTGCATCTTGGCATGATATTCATTCCATCTTATGATGCTTGTTTCCTTTCTCAAAGAATCTCTACGATGATCTCTTGTTGCTAGTTGGGATGTCTTTGATGGTTGTGTGGTAGGAATTCATTTATATACAATGAGACCATATCTAGCCAAGTGCTATGCTTTCAAGCAAATATCTTATTGGTATATTTATGACTTCCTTGTGGATATCTTGTTCCTTCGTGTTGTAACTATTTCAGGTGTACATCCTTCTTTGTAGATATATCGTCTACCTAGAACCTTATACACTTGAGAGAAATTACATCTCTAGTTGATATCCTTTCTTTCACGTCCACCTTGTCTTTCTTATGTTATTTCTTTGGTGGCTCCATGAAAGCTTTTGCCTTGAGTGTGTGTCCTCTATCGTTGCATCTTGATGCACTCTTGTGTGGTGAAGATTTTTTTCCCTCTTGCTTATCTTTACGAGGCTTTTGCCATCTTAATTGGTATCCCTCGTCTTGATGAGCCTCTCGTCGTCTATCTTCACCACGGGTTGTCACAAGCATAGGTTCTCTATTTGCTTATTAGTAAGCTTGTGAACCCATTTGCTAGTTGTGTGTGGGAATGATAGGCCTTGCACCGTGTGCCTCCTTCTTTCAAGACTTTATTGATGCTTGATGCTCATCCGTACATTAGTCTTCTCAAGTGCATTGCCTTGACTCACACACATCTTTTTGGTTGAGCCCATTCTTAAGTTGCCTCTTTTTATGTTGCTCAACCGTTTGTTGGTTGCTTGTGCTAGGCTTTGTTTCCTACTTGCCCGCTTGTGCTTGTTGTGAGGTTCTATTGATCTTGGAGGAGCGACGATCCTATTTTGTGCTCGTTGTATCCAAATACAAAACTAAATTGTGCACAAAACATGGGGAGCTTCTCTAGTTTCTCTAGGACACTCCTTTGCTCACATCATAATATCTTTTATTCTTTTGGCTCGTAGGATCATTGGTCTAGTTGGTTCAATTGGTATCTTTTGATAGCTTGCTTCAATTGGTATCTTTTGATAGCTTGATTGCTTGTTTCTCTCTTTGTCGTGTCTTTATGGCATATCATTCTTTTGCAATCTTTGGGCCTCAATATAGTTTGTTTTCCTCCAAGTATTTATCGTTGGATATGTGTATTGCATTCCACTCTCTTGTGGAGAAATACACAATTTATGGAGGACCACAATTTATATTGGCCTTCTTGGCTTTTCGCCCATTTTCGCAATCGATGCCAATGGGGGAGAAGTTTGAGAGAGTTTTGTGGAGTAGCTTTGGTTTTTTTCTCCTTAGCATTTGCATCTCATTCGCATGCATTATTGGTTGGTGCATTGCATGGTGATGCATAATTCCTTGTATAAACTCTCTTGAAAGTGATTGTCATCAATTACCAAAATGGGGGAGATTGAAAGAACATGCGGTGCCCCCATGTTTGGTTTTGGTAATTAATGACAATCTCTATGGACTAATGGTTGCCTTGAGTTATATTTGAAGGATTTGTCCATAGGCATTTCTTGAAGTCCATGTGTTGGTTTCAAGGAGTTTATGTGGTGACCAAGGTGTTATTAAGGAATTATCCAAAGATTGGTCAGGTGAGAATTGAGCTTATTGCAAGAATGTCTTGAAGGTGATCATTCATTTTTACCTTCAAGACATCATCCAAATGAAGAGAGTTGGATAGAATCAAGGTTGATCAAGACTAAGTCAAGAGTGAATCAAGTTGATCAACACACAAAGCGTACAAGATGTACCGAGGGATCAAGTGATCCCATGCTATGGTAAGCATTGTCCATTACGCTTTGTGCACTAACCCATGGTATTCGTGAGAGTTCTTTGTGGGGTTAGGTTGCGGTGTGCAAGTTCAAGTGGAGCAACATGAAGAGATCAAATGCTTGGAGCTTTCCGTCCATTGTGGTGAAAATGGACTTGTGAAGATGTGCGGAAGAGTGGCTCACCCATAGTGGAGTATGGGGGAGCAATCAACTAGTCATCATCGAGCCAACGCAATCAAGAAAGGTGGTCCAACTTGAGGGAGTCAAGATCGTCATCATCTAGCTCAAGTGGACCATGTGCAAGGCAAAGGTTTTCCCTTGATAGGTTTTCTATTTTATCGGTCTCATGGTGGTAGTTGGGAGACCGAGTTATAGGATCGATTGCCGTACTATCAAGGGGGGCTCCCGATGAGTAGCTTGATCGTATTGTTGGTAGAGAGCTCAAACCATTGCATCCTTGCATCATCTTTCTTGGTTTGTGTTTGGTGTTTCTCCTTGTGAGTTTTAGAGCTTGTGGTCTTCTTCTTGACAAGCTCGAGTTCATCGAAAACGGAGTTCATGTGCATCTTCTATGATGTTTTCGATGTTGGAGGTTATGCCAGTTCTTCTCTGTTGGAGGTTTCTCTCCTCTATTTGTTAGGCATACCTCCCCTGCCACTTCTTACTATAATCAGCCGCTGTTGGATGCTACTCGTCGTCTTCTATCCAACAAGCTTGAGTTTGCTCAATTTGAAGCTCATATGCAGAAGTTGTGGCAGTTTAGGCTTTATTGCATCCTCTGTTTTCTCTGTTGTGTTCCTGAAAGCCTCAAGCGGTAGTACTGCTCTCTAGAGCGGTAGTACCGCTTGTAAGCGGCAGTACCGCGGCCCTGTGCCGCGCGTAGTACCGCTGCTTCTGGGGATGCGTCTTTTCGTGTCGGGTTTCGCAGTAGTAGAGCGGTAGTACCTCTTATAAGCGGTAAGCGGTACTACCTCTCCACCCGAGCGGTAGTACCTCTTATTAGTGGTAAGCGGTACTACCTCTCCTCCCGAGCGGTAGTACCTCTTATAAGTGGTAAGCGGTACTACCTCTCCCCAGAGCGGTACTACCTCTCTGGCAGAACTTCAACTCGTGTTTTCTCTCTCGTTGGGCTGTTTTGACCGTGCTAAGCGGTAGTACCGCTCGTCCAAGCGGTAGTACCGCTTGTGCACGACCTGAGCACATAACGGTTGGATTCGGGAGGTCCTATAAAAGGGGGTCTTCTTCCCCATTGAACCTTATCTCTTGAGCTCGTGTTCTTCCCCCATTGTTGACCTTCTTCGAGCTTGCTTACTCTCAATCCCTCCATGGATTCTTGCTAGTTTTTGAGGGAAAAGAGAGAGGAGATCTAGATCCACATTTCCACCAATCACTTTCTCCTCTATGTGAGGGGAACCCCTTGGATCTAGATCTTGGAGTTCTTGGTGTTCTCCTTCTTGTTCTTCCTCTCAATTTCCTCCCTAGCATTAGTTGCTTCGGTGGGATTTGAGAGAGAAGGACTTGGGCACTCCGTGTGCCCTTGCCATTGCATTTGGTGCATCGGTTTGAGTTCTCCACGGTGATACGTGGAAGTTACAAGTTGAGAAGCTTATTACTCTTGGGTGCTTGGTGCCCTGAGCTTGTTCCTCTTGGGTGCTTGGGCGCCCTAGACGGTTGGTGGTGTTCGGAGCTCAATCATTGTGGTGTAAAGCTCCGGGCAAGCGTCGGGGTCTCCAATTAGGTTGTGGAGATCGCCCCGAGCAATTTGACGGGTACCGGTGACCGCCCCCAAGGGTTGCCAAAGTGTATGGGTTCGGTGACCGCCCCCAAGGGTTGCCATTTGTACGGGTTCGGTGACCGCCCTCAAGGGTCCCTTAGTGGAATCACGGCATCTTGCATTGTGCGAGGGTGTGAGGAGATTACGGTGGCCCTAGTGGCTTCTTGGGGAGCATTGTGCCTCCACACCGCTCCAAACGGAGATTAGCATCCGCAAGGGTGTGAACTTCGGGATACATCGTCGTCTCCGCGTGCCTCGGTTATCTCTTACCCGAGCCCTTTACTTATGCACTTTACTTTGTGATAGCCATATTGTTTCTTGTCATATATCTTGCTATCACCTAAGTAGTTTTTCTTGCTTAGCATAAGTTGTTGGTGCACATAGGTGAGCCTAGTTGTTGTAGGTTTTGTGCTTGACAAATTAACCGCTAGGTTTATTCCGCATTTGTTCAAGCCTCAACCGTAATTATTTTAAAGCGCCTATTCACTCCCCCCCCCCCTCTAGGCGACATTCACGATCTTTCACCGTCATCTACCCCGACCGCTTCATCTACTCCGACAACCGCGGGCGACATTTGCGTCGCAACCGTCGTCGAGTCCTTCTCTGCTGGCCTCTCCGACTTCTTCGACATGGCGTACAGCTCGTGCAGGTCCCAGTCTACGCATGCCCGGTGCTGGCAACACCGCCGCGTGCCTTCGTCCACGACGTGTCCCCGGGCCTGGCAAGCCTGGTGCGGCGCTTCGTCAACTTCGTCTTCGTCCGTCTACGCATGCACAGTGCTGGCAACACCGACGCGTGCCTTCGTCTACGATGTGTCCCCGGGGTTGGCAACCCCGGCGCGACGCGTCGTCAACATCATCTACTTCTGGCGCACCACTACTTCGACCACTGCGCCCATGACTGACTTGGCGCCTCCCTACGCCCGCGGCTCCACGGCGACTCCCTAACACCGGCTACCCCGACTCGACATCGACCACGACGTTCTTCGCACGGCTACCTCGACCACGGCTACACCACCCTACGCTCTCGGCCACATCGACATCGGCACAAAGGGCTATCATCCGCTTGAGCAACTCGCCGGCTTCCTCTACAGTCAACGCATCCGCGACGCGACACCGTCCATGATGCTCCCGCTATGACTGCGGGGGGATGTCAGCCCGTCGGCTGCTATTCTCTCCAGTCGTCCGCGACGCTCCTGTTGTTCGCAACGCTACCGCTACGACTGCGGATGGATGTTAGAGTATATAGGCACATCTTTGTATATGGTAGACTATGATTTGTAATCATCTCCTGCCTTATCTCTAGGAGAGGCTTTTTGCCCTCCAAGCCTTGTACTCTATATAAACCGCCCGAGAGGCTCAATACAACATCCATCATATTCCGCAACAATCCCTCTCTCTCCCTTCTAACACTGTGGACTCATCAGCCCATACAGGAAATCTGCAACCTGTCTCCATGATCTGCTATGCGTATGAGCTTCAAGATATTCTTTGGCATGATGTAAGTGTAGCCGGTCTCCTGTGCAGAATACATGCAGCGAGTAACCATTTGGGCAGGATGTGTCAGTGACTGATATGCTTTTAAGAATGTTCTGCCAAATAGGAGGCACTCAAGTTAATGGAAATTAATGTGATAAGATTTAAAACACATGAATGCCTCATAAAGCGCATTTCATTTATCAGACCCAAGGAAAGAGATATACTCAGAACTGGCGCCGGCTGTGCGAGGGAAAGGCGGCGGAGAGAGAGTGAGAGCTGAACCGGGACTAAAGGCCGCGGCCACGTGGCGCTCCACCTTTAGTCCCGGTTGGTGTTACCAACCGGGACTAAAGGAAATTTTATGATTTTCTTTTTGATTTTTTTTTTCAAATTTCTGAATTATTTTAACCTCTAATCTCTAATCACCACCCCTCATCACTGCTCAATTTATCCTCTAATCTCTAATCACCCCTCATCACTGCTCAATTTATCCTCTAATCTCTAATCACCCCTCATCATTCCAAATCATCTAACTTCCCGGACGGTCACCCATCCTCTCACTACTCCAGCCTGAGCACGCTTAACTTCCGGGTTCTATTCTCCCTCGTTTCCAAGTCTGCACTTGTTGTTTTCCTGACAATAGTAAGATGTCAATCCTATTAACCCTCAGGAATTTAGCTTGAGCATGAAGTGACACATTTCACTGTTTGAGTTTGAAACTATTGTTTTAAAAAAATAATTATTTAGTAACACTAATATTTCTTGAATAATTAGTTTGACCATTGTTTGACCACAGTTTGACCATATTTGACCAAAATTCAAAAAAACTGAAATAATTATTTAGTAACACTAATATTCTAGAATAATTAGTTTGACCATTGTTTGACCAGATTTGACCACATTTTTTCCAAAAAAAATCGAAACCAATTTTTTTTCTGTTACTAGTGGCGCACCTAGCAAACGGTGCGCCACTAGTAAGTTTGAAATTTTTGGAATTTTTTTGCCTCTAGATCTTAAAAGCCCCGTAACTTTTTTCTGTTAGGTTTTTGAGGATTTTGAAAATGTTTAACGGGGTTCCCCCAGTTAAAATCGGATGTAACTTTTCGAGTAGATGATTTTTCATATAAAAACTTTTTAATCCGAGTTCGTATGCAAAAGTTATGCCCATTTTACAAATTCCAGAGAGATTTTGCAAATAAAGTCGAAATTCATATTTGTAAATTTTTCCAACAACTAGACCACATATCACATGGGAAACTTATTTTATTTTATTTTTTTGACATTTTCATCATTTTCTTTTGTTTTTTCTAAACCTGAAAAGGCGGTCGGGAGGGGGTAGAGTTTGAAAATTGGACCTTTAGTACCGGTTCGTGCCATGAACCGGTACTAATGCCTCAAAGCCTATTAGTACCGGTTGGTGGCACCAACCGGGACTAAAGGCATCGCACCCTTTAGTCCCGGTTCGTGGCACCAACCGGGACTAAAGGGCCCAGGTGAACCGGGACTAATGCCTCAGCCGCACGAACCGGGACCAATGCTCACATTAGTCCCGGTTCGTGACTGAACCAGGACTAATGTGAATCTTGCCCTGTGACCAAAGCTCTGTTTTCTACTAGTGAGAGGCAGAGAGTGAGGGAGGGGTCTCAAAATATGGAACAATCTCAACATACATATGGCCGTTTGAAGTACACGAAACGAGGACAGGGTAGTAGCCCAATGGCTGGGCTAACAGTGGCGCACCCGGCAACCAGAGCTCGATACGTTCGTCGAGCGAATAATATATGTATCTGGGATCCCCACTAAAGGAGGTGGATAAAATACATATTTTTTCACCTATTTTGCAAATTTTCGCCGGCGAAATTTTTGTCTATTGTCACCAATTCTGCAAATTTCCTGGCCAAGGAGGCGCATCTTTCATTCATTCACCATCGAGAGCGTCACAATTTTTTTGTCACATATTCTGAAAAGCATCAAGAAGAGTTTACAATTTGTATCTAACTATGCAAAGAACTAATCCCAGCGAAAAGGCAGAATAAATGGGGTTGGTAAGTAATACTACTCCTAGACCCTCTAGTAGAAGAACAAATCCCCCAAATAACATAAGAATCTCATGTATTGGTCCAGGTAAATCCATTATGGATAAAAAGAAATTAATAGTATAAAAAATTTCATGAACTGACTAAAACTAAAGGATTCAACGAACTAAAACTAAAGGATTCAACGAACTAAAACTAAAGGATTCAACGAAAAAAAAGGATTAGGGTATTTTTTAGGTTGGCTGGAGATCACTTTCTCTTTTCGTCCAGAGAAATTTGTAACTAGCTATATGTATGTGATGTACAGATGCGGAGTTTAGAAAAAAAAAATTTGAAACGGAGGCAAAAAATTTGCATCATCGATTAATTAAGAAGAAGAGAATTGCCCCGTTAATTTTCGAAAAACTGGGCAAAAACCGATACAAACAACCCAAAGTCGCACTACTCAACAGGAAACACCGTGACCGCATATGTGGCCCTCCCAATGCACCACAACCGAAACCCTCGACACTTGTACAACACAACGGAGCTTCACACAAGAACACCGACCATGATAAAAACGGAGCACCCTCCATCATGAAATCGCGGTCATCTTCCGGGATGACACCACCCTTCTTGCTTTTGTTTCTCTTTGCTTTCTCCCTATTGGGTTTCTTCTTGAGGAGGCAACCACTTGTGTTGCCGGGTCCAGGCTGATCAGCCATCCATTTGTCAAGAAAGTCATAGAACTCATTGTACTTCTTGATGCAGAGTTTAGAATTTACCTTGATGATGAATACGAGTTGCAGTACACAAGGCCCGACTGGCTTCTATATATTGCTGCTACCCAAAATCTCAAATGTTCGGAACATGGATAGGAGTGGCCAGCTTGATGTGAAAGGAAATAACCCTGCCTTTGTTGCCAAGTCACCTTTATAAAAGGCAATGATGAGCCGTGAAGTTCAATGTTGATGTCTGTTTTCATAGTTTAGACATGCTCACAAACCCATGGGTGGAAGGATCATGGCATGGATGAGCTCCGGTTACCATTGGTCGCATGCTAATTTGTCCAGCACCTGGGGGAGCTCATATGCGACCCTTGCCTCTATAGCAACCTTTTTTTAGAACGCCGCCCGTGTAGCACTTCCTTTGAGTGGTGCCTCTATAGCACCTGAAGGCGCCTGTATGGCTGTATGGGCCAGCCCATCCAGCACTAGCGCTAGTACTATGCTTGCATGTTTATTTGGTTGACAGGTTTAACCAGTTGACCCGCAACCAGTTGAAAGTCGACCGCCTGTCAGTTGGCTTTTGAACCAAAGGAATCTGGAAAAATTGTAAGTGTTTTAAAAATGAAATGTTTAAAAAAGTTCATAAATTTGTAAATAAAAAAGTTCGTGAATTTTGAAAAAAAATTGTGAATTGTAAAAAGACTTCATTAAATTTTTGACAAGGCTTGCGAAATTTGAAAACAAATTCACATGTTTGAAAATGTTCCTAGATTTTAAAATTATCCATGAATTTGAAAAACAATAAAAAATTGACCAAAAAAGAGTTCACAACTTTGAACCAAAAAATAAAAAAATAATGGAAATGAAAAATAAAAAATCTTTGAACTTTTTTTCAAATCTGTGGACTTTCTTAAAATATATGAACCTTTTCAAATCCACGAACTTTTTGAAATTCTTGAACTCTTTTTCTATACTGGTGATTTTTTGCAAATCTGTGGTTTTTTTCAAAATCTATGAACTTTTCAAATGCATGATCTATTTTCAAAATATTTAAAACAATTCATATTCATGAACTTTTTTGCAAATCCATTAACTTTTTGGAGATCCATGATATTTTTCAAGTTTGAGAACTTTTTCAAAACAAAATTCAAATCCATTATTTTTTAAACCTATTTCTGATTCAAACGGGATATAAATATTCTATTACATTAGCTTGTGATTTACCTGCCCATATTAATGTGATTTGCGTAAATAAATGTTTATCAGATCTTGTCCGATACCATTTATTTTTTATGGAAAGTTTGGTATGTAAATGGAAGTGAAACTGGTTAAGAAGATATTTGATTATCATACAGGAAAGATTGGACAAATGGATGGTGGGAAGAGAAGTAAACATGAAACCTTACATTATTTTCAAGTAAAGAGATATAGTTTTTGAAGTAGTAGAGATAGAGATTCTTTTTTGCCAAAAGTCAACCTGTCAATACGTCGACCTATCACCCAAGCGAACGATGGGCTGGGAGCAACGAGTGAGCGAACTGCTCGCGCAGTTGGGCTGGGCCACACGCGAGGCGCGCGTGAGTGCTGGTTCGGCCCTTCGAAGCACTGAACAGAGCACTCACCGAAATCACTATATAAAGAGTACTCTTTGCAAAGGTCACTTCCACCTTCCAAGGTTGTGGCAGTATGTGCGTCACCTTTCACAATCCAGGAGTTTTTTCTTTTTTTCATAGATTCGTTTTTTCAAAATATTTTATCTCTTAAACCGTGTGTCCAAGTATCGAAACGTTTTCACCACTGGATTCCTCGCGTCGAGATTTTCAAAATTAGATCCCATGTTGATAGGTTTCAACAAAAAAAAAATGAAAAAACAGGACGAAAAAACCTGAACCGAGAACACGTTTATTCCCTTTTAGAAGACGCACAATTGTGCCTCTCGCAGAAGTAAATTTGTGGCTCCATGAGAAAAATATCGGTGCCTCTTACAAAAGAAAAAATGCGTTTGTTTCTCTTTTTTGAGAGGCACAACTATGCCTATCGCGAAAGCAAATCCGTGTCTCCACAAGTAAATATGTGCATCTCATGGAAGAAAAAAACACATTTTTTCTTTTCAGAGAGGCACACGCAAGCAAATTCGTGCCTCCATGAAAAATAAATATGTGCCTCTCATGGAAGAAAAGAAACTTGTATTTTTTCTTTTTCGAGAAGTACGACTGTGCCTCTCGCAGAAGCAAATCTGTATCTCAATGAGAAGTAAATGTGTGCCTCTCAAGTAAGAAAAAAACACATTTTTTAAAGGCACAATTGTGCCTCTCGTGAAAGCAAATTCGTGCCTGTACGAGAAGTAAATCTATGCCTCCTGTAGAAGAAAAATAAAACAAAGGTGTTTTTTCACACAAAAAATGTTTTTAATTTTTTCGAAACCTAAGAAAAACGAGGGAAAACCGGAAAGCTGAAACCACGTAAAAAGATAAAAATTAAAATTCAGGGGGAGTGCCAAAAATGCAGCACGTGACGACAGCTGAGAGCGTGCCAAGTGACGCGCTGCTAACCCACAAAAAATGATCCTTCCGGGGCTCCTAAAAAGTACTCGCTGATTAGTTGCTCTAGGCCACGAACTCAAGCGCTGAATACGAAAATCTATGGCGAGGAAGTGAGAAAGAATTGGCGGTACAGGTCCAAGTTGGATCTGTGGTGTATCGGGCCTCCGCAGACTTCCAATTAAAACCCAGTGGATCCTCTCGCAACTCTCTCGATCGGGACCCCTCCTCCTCCTCACTTTGCCCTTTCCCCTTGGTCGCGGTGACCTGCTGCCAGTGCCACGAACCGTAGATCGATCATGCCGGAGATCCAATCGATCCCGCCACTGACCATCCCTAGCTGGGTGATGATGGACCAGCGCTTCCGCTTCAAGGACCCGGGTTCCTTCCGCGCCGACGGCGAGACCTCCGCCGAGACAATGGACGGCAACGGCAGGCCCGTCCGAGTCTCCTTCGACCTCCAGGCGCCGCCGGGGTCGTCCCGCCTGTGCCTTCACTGCCCGGTGGAGCGAGAGCCCTCCTGGTGGGACATCGTCGTGGCATCCCATGGCGACGCCGTCCTCTTCCGCATCGAGGTCGAATTTGACGGGAACCCGTTCGTCCGGGAACACACCCTCGACTACTTCATCTACAGGGCCTCCTCCTCCGCCCGCAGCAAGCTCACTCTGCTCCCGCGCTCCTATTTCACCGAGGCTGAGATCATGGAGCCCGTTGCAGAGGATGTTGATTTCTGGAGGAGAAACTGGCGCATGGTGAACAGTAGCTACATCGGCCTCCTCACTGATGAACAAGAGTTCGTGGTGGCGGAGCTCTACATCAGCGGCGCCGCTGACGAAGCCGCACCACTAGAAGCCCCGCTGTTTAGGCTGCACTCCTCGCCGGGGGCCATGAATGGTGGTGGTGGCCAGTGGGAGCTGACGATCGCCAAGAACCGTGACGGCAAGGTCAGGTTCAAGGACGTTCTTGGCTGGCAAACCCATAAAGTTGTCCCTTTCACTAGCTACTCCTACCTGTGCTGGGTTGATTACAACCGAGGTGTTTTGTTCTGCGATGTCTTCAACAACACTCCTCAGCTCCAGTACCTTCAGTTACCCATTGACGACGATGGGCCTCACATGGACTATCCAACAGAGGCCAAACCATCAAGTTTGTCAGAGTTGACTACAGCAAAAGGCCCTCATGCCCTAACTGCAACCACGGCTCTACTTTCACCATCGGCGTGTGGACGTTGAGGGTGGAAAACTACGATGATATGGAGTGGGTGCCTTGTGTCCAGATCACAGCTGATGAGCTCTGGGCTATGGAAGGTTATGACCATGATCATCTACCCCGCATCGTGCCGCGATTCCCTCTTGTGAGCATGGACCAACCCAGCATCCTCTACTTTGTGCTCTGTGATGAGGAGAAAACGTGGATGGTCACTCTTGACATGGAGAAGAACAAGAAAATCCTGCACTATGATGAAAGCCTTCCCATCTGACAACGTCTTCCGCGGCTTTGGCTTTTTTCCTAGCAACTTCTCTAACTACCTGCCCAAGCACTCGAGGTAATATATGTAGATTCATTTTAAACGTCTAGACATTCATATAAACTTATTCTGTTGCTGTATATGCCATTCACTCTATTTAATTATCTGGCTAGTGGTACTTTCATCTACTCTCTTTGTTCTTGATGCAAGGGAATACGATGAAACTAAACAGGATCGTGTTTTCGGTACTACTAATACAATTGAAACTGATATGTCTTATAATATAACTACAAATCTATTTCATCCAAACGCGGGATTATATGAGTTGATGGGTAACCGAAGGTACTTTCATCTAGGCGAGGATGCTTGTCTCACGTGCTGCACTCCGGCGCCGCCGGTCTGGATCACGAGATAGACGGACAGAGAGATGGGATTAGGATTGGGGTGAGATTTGAGTGCAGCTCATCATGCAATATGTTGGGTTCAGGAGGATTGTCATGCAAAATGTTCAGCGAATCTCCACCTGCTCAATCTGTATCGTGGAATCTTCATCCAGTGGCCCAGAAACCTGATCGCATGATCACACCTGAAGATCCGATCGCATACTAGTCTCCCCCGCTGAGGTTGCGTGTCTTTGAGCCCCGCCTGCGCGTCTTCAGTGCGAGACAGACAGACAGGTCAGGTCTGACGGTGGACTGATTTGATTCGATCTGAATTTGACTGCAAGATGTGAACCCAGGAGGCTGGTTTTGAATTTACATTTGAATTGGGCCGTTCGGGTTGAAAGGAAATCGATTGCTTGGAGAAAATTTGAATCATTCTTTTCTCGGCATGACGCAACTTGAGTTTTGTTAGTAGAAAACACGTACGACCTTGACTAGTTGAGCCTGGATGGCTGCTCTGCCAACCTTTGTAACTTGATGTGTTTATCTGTAGTATTAATAACTAATAAGTGAACATTGAGAGTTGCTTCCTCTCATCTTATCTTAGGAAAATTATTTTTAAAATTTACAGTGAACTCTCTTGATTTCTCCCATTTATATACTGAAGTTTTTTCAATCTTTTCTTATTACAAGATGTCGAGAAGAATTCCATATTGGCTTACATGCGCTTGAGTAATTTAGGAAGCCTCAAATAGAAGGGGTTGATCTTCCAACCTACTGCAATCTGCACCTATTACAACCTCTCAAAGGTTTAATGTCCTGGCCTTTTAAAGTGGTAAAATGTCCTGGCCCTTTTAAGTGATGACATAATGCACTGAACAATTTGTGATTGTTGAGTTTACAGCAGCAATTACTCGTCCACGATTTGCTCACTCAAAATTCTTGCTTTTGTAGGGTTACTGTCTCGGAGCAAGAAGAAAAGAAACGAAAACAGGAAAAAGAAGAAGAACACTGAAAATGTTTCCTGATCTAGTGGGTCGCAACAATTTAGCTGTATGTTACTATTCTTCAAGTGAATTGCAGCGAGGCTTTGAACAAATATTTAGATTCATGCTAAACACTCTGGTTTTTATTGCACCAACTCGACTACTATGAACTACTATAGCTTATTTTCCAGATTTAAGAGTTGTAGGTAGTATCTTCTGTGTGGAATCTTCTTTCTTCTTTCCCTTTTGGAGCAATATGTTTTGTAAATAACCTAGATCAGCTCACCAATCTGTGTCTTGCATTGGCTGCTGCGCTTACTAGCCATTTTGCATGTCGTGTTGTCTTATCCACTTCTCCCCGACGCCTTCTAGAGATCCCCATGACTTCATGCAGGGGAGTACAGTCCAAGGGTTGCGGAGTAAGAGCGTCATAGGCGTAGTCGATCAAATGCTGGTATAAAAAGTAAAATTGACAGAGAGAAGTAGGGGGGTAGAGTTCTGTTTATTATTCATTGGTCAATTTTCTGTACAAGGGTGCTCTCCTCTATATATATAACTACTCCCTCCGTTTCAAAATAGATGACTCAACTTTGTACTAAGTTAGTACAAAGTTGAGTCATCTATTTTGAAACGGAGGGAGTAGCAGGCAAAGGCACGGCGAGGAAGCCCGTTTGAGTGCTTGGTTTAAAAAATGGAACAAAGAATGGGAGGAAGAAATTGGTGGAGCTGTAACTTTTGTATATCGAGCGGTTTCAGGTAAGTCTTTGTGTATATTTTCCAGTCGGCAAAGATGCGTGTATCAGACATGGGTAGGCGTATCATAGGAGAAATGGTCAGCCATGTGTATGTCACGATAGTGCACGGCCCAAGCTCATATTACAGATAAGTTGAATACTTTTTTTGAGGGAAGCCATCATGGCAGTTTATAGGCAGCCAAGTACTAGTTCAATTACTAGTAGTTTTTTTTTCTTTTTGCAGCGATCCATGTACTAGCTATCAGTCTACACTCTGCACTCATTCCTCTACAAAATCCCAACAAAAACAGTTGAGATTGTGGACAAACAGTAAACTTGGTGCTCTTCATTTATTTATTTCCTCTACGAAATTTTCAGCAAAATAAAAAAGGCAACAGACGAGAGAGGCTTGCAGTCAAGCTGCACGATTACGATACATCGAACCAAATTTGTCAGGATGGTTTTAACACTGCCATGCCATTGGGTTGTGTAATTAACACTCAGTAGGCGTCATCCTGCACCTCTTGCTCCTGCTCAGTCAGAGAAAGCAGACGAAGAAGAGAAGAGACAAGGGGAGGAGAGATTCTTCATACCCTAGCAGCGGTTGAGTTGGAGTTGGAGTTTGAGTTGGAGTTGGAGTTGGAGAGGAGCTGCTGCTTGTCCATGGAGCAGCCGAAAACCCTAGCTAGCACGGCCAGGGGAGAGAGGCAGAACATACGGGACAGTCTCAACATACTATGTCGCCGTTTGAAACAGAGGATACGAGGACGGGGCTGTAGCCTAATGGCTGGGATCACAACGGTGCTCGTGCACCCGGCAACCAGCGTTCGGCTCCTGCGTGGAGCCAACATCTGGGATCCTCACTAAGGAGGCCCTGTGGATAAAGGCAGCTATCCCATTTAATTAATTGTGGCGAGACAAAACATTTTTTCCACATATTCTGCAAATTTCGTGGCTAAGGAGGCGCATCTGTCATCCATTCACCATCGAGAGGGCCACAAAAATTTTTTTTACGCATATTTAAAAGGCATCAAGAAGAAAAACAAATTGGCACCTAATCATCGTTGCGGGTTAAAAAGAAAAATTGTCACCTACTCTTCTAATGTTTGGGCTAAGGCTCCGCAAAAAAAAATTGTCTGGGCTAAGGAGGCTCATTTGTTATCCGTTCACCATCATTGCGGGGCAAAAGAAAATTGCCACCTATTTCGAAAGGCACAAAGAAGAAAAACAAATTGTCATGTATTCTAAAAGGCAGTTATCCTGTTTAAATGAATCGAAGCAAAAAATTCCCCCAAAGAGATTTTTATATATTAGCCTAAAGAGATTTATATATATATTAGCCTAAAGCGAGGTCACCCAAACAACATCCCATCATAAAAAATAGAGCTCAAAGAATGGATTTTGGTGCTGTTTTCTTTGATTTACCGAAAAAGGCTTTCACCCCGCTTTATATATAAAGCATAGACCAACAGTGCCCAGTACAACTGCATGCACCCATCACAAACGCGCACACACACCCAAGGCAGGATACATAGGCGCTGAGCGCAGCAACACACTCCCTAGCACTACACGAGCCGCCGGGAGCTTCATCCATGGACACCACGAAGAAGTGAAGCCGCATATGACGAACCGTGGGCTCCAAGGCGGCGCTTTCAGGCACCACCCGATCCGATGATCAGAGTTTACCCTGGAGCAACACGATGGGCAATGATAGCCGCGACGACGCCTTCAAGAAGGGAGCGATCTTCCCGTCGCCGGTCCGTCCGAAGATAGAGTAGGCTTTCACCCCGGCCAACACACACCGCCACCGAACGCCACACCTCGGCTACCACGCCACCCACACGGTCGTGGCAGCCGGGCAACACCGAGGCACGAGCTCTGCCCATGAGCACCGCGCCACCACCACCAGGGCCGCCGCCCCGGAATCCAAGACCTTGACACCAAGTCCTCCGAGCCCCATCGATACCCCATCGCACCCCTGGCCGGTCCCAGCGCCGAGACCCAATAGGCCGGCGACAAGCCTCCATCGAGCCGTCCTACGACACCGGGCGCGAGACGGGCCGGTCCTGTTGCCGGGCGCGAGACGAGCGCAGTCCTGCTGCCGGGCGCGAGACCGGCCGGTCCTGCTGCCGGGCGCGAGACCAGCTCGGTCCTACGGCACCGGGTGCGAGACGGTCGATGGACAGCAGCCGGGAGAAGGCCAGCCCACCGGCGAGAGAAGCGAACGGACGCCGAGGAGAGGAGTCGAAGGCCGATACAGGCAGCCTACAGACGAGCCGACGCCAGAACAATCTGGCCGCCGCCGCAATCAACCTGCCACCACCACGGCAGCCGCCGGGCACGCACCCGCGCAGCCACCGCCACTGCGCCGCCACCCCGACCAGCCGAGGGGGCCTCGGTCAAGGCCGCCGCCCGCAGCCCTAGCCGTCGCGGCCCACGCCGCCGAGAGGCCAGATCCGGAAGAGCCGCCGCGGCCGCCGTCTCCAACCTCCGGCCCGCACCACCACCACCAACTGCCGCGGTGCCACCACCACCTGCCGCGGCCACGGCAGAGGTGGCCACCGGCAGCCCGCGCCGCCCGCAGCGCGCGCCGCCATGGGCCAGATCTGGCCGCGCTAGAGTCGCCGCCGTCTCGGGCACGCGCGCGCCACCCGCCTAGCCGCCCGCCACGGGGGAGGCAGGGACGGCAGGGCGCCGCCCCAGCCCGCCGCGCCGCCATGGAGCCCGGCTACAGCTCCACGACCCGGCCCGGGACGCCGGCCCGCGCCAGCACCGCCCGAGCGGGGAGACAAAGGGGCCCCGCCGCCGGCGGCAACAGCAGGGCTTCGCCCGGCCGCGCCCCTGGGCGACGGCGAGGGAGGAGGGAGCGGCGGCGAGGGTTGGGGTTGGCCTCCAGGCCGCCTCGCGGGAGACGACGTGGAGGGAGTCTGACTCGTCCCAGGACGCCCTGTTCGATAGTCCAATTGCTTGATTGACCGCTCGTTTTCTTTGATTCCCCAAACATTTTTGCTCGATCACAAAACATAGAGCTTAACTAGTTTGAACTTCTTTGCATCCAGAGGAGAAATTTGTAACTACATTATGTGATGCGTCAGGTGCATAGTTTGGAATTTGCCATAATGAATACGAGCTTATTACCGAAAAAATTGCACTGCAAAGATATATAACAAGGGATGCCACTGAACTGTTCGGGGAACTGAAAGGTAGACTGCACTCACGGTTTCCGCTGAACAGGCGTGACTCACTGGAGAAGGTTTATTCAATCCACTCAGCTGTATCAAGGACACCGGAGAGCGTTCATTCCTGCGAGGTAAAAGGGCAATCTGCAAACTCACTCCATGCGCCTTTGTTCGAGCTCTCATGTGGTGTCCTTTGGAGTATGTCTCTTTCTCTTTGTTAGTGGTGCCTTGTATTTGGCTTCGCATAATCTAAGCCGCTTCATTCAGTCGGTTAATTGTTTAGGGGGGAGTTAACTGCGTTGTGTTGTAATTTTGTACTTCGCTCTTTGTGATTTTGGTGTACTTCCTCCGGCAAGATGTATTCAGGTGAATTCGACACTGGATGAGCTACACGCGTTGTACCTTAGCGTTGCATAAAAGAAACCCCATACTTATAAGAAGAGTACATTATTATTATTATTAAAAATTGCTAAGTATATTTATGACTTAAAAACCATAATAATTCAAGCATGCATTAAAAATCTGCTAGATTTCAGGAAAAACATTTCCAAACATGGCCTAAAAACCAAATGTGCTGATATAAAATAGCCATGGCCAATGGACACAACTCCAGGGAAGCGAGAGTAGACCAATGAATTTCGTGCACTATTTACATTTCTATCTTGTGGAACAAGCAGGTGAAGTTGGTTATTTACAGCCGGAACCCGAAGCGGAGGAAGAAGAAGCAGAGCCTGGAGAGGACGACGAGGGACTCGAGCACCCACAGCAGCCGGAACACGACGCTCTCGTACAAGAGCCGGAGGAGGTCGACGCGCGGCAGCCGGCCCCTCCGCTGCCGCAGCGCCGTGGACAGCGCGCGCACGCGCAGCAGCGACCCGCTCCCGGCCGCCGCCGTCATCTTCTTCCGTATCCACTCCCGCTTCCTCCCGCCGGCCATCGGTGGCGATCGATCGATCTTCAGGTCGCCGGTGGGATCCGAGGTTTCAGCTCCTCTTCTGCTTCGTCTGTTTGGATGGTAACGCCACTACGCATGGAGTCCTTTATGCTCGAGCGCCACGCGGTTTTGCGCATTTTTTAGTGTTTGGATACCTGACTGGATGTGCCGGTCGATTCAAAACTGAGATGGTCAAGAGCTTAAAAGTCACGGGGCAGGCAACTTCGTGGGAGGATCGTGTGGAGTGATGATCCCGCGTGGACGAGTTAGCTGCGGACGCGGTGGACCGGAGCGGAGGCAAATGTTTCCTTTTCACTCCACACGGGATTGTGTAATTGCTGGTGTAGTTGGTGGCTGCTGGGTGCTTGCCGTGTGGCTTACACTAATAATATACACATATCCCTACACTATATTACTATTTTCATAGTGGGTAGTAACATAAGTGTGGTAACATACAGAGCTTCATTTATTAGGTTATAGACTCATATTGCATTGGGACATGTGATGTTATAGTAATTAGCTAAGTTACTACAACTACCTCTCTCCTCATTAACTCATTGCCACATAAGCAAATTTGCTGAGTTGGACTCAATGTTACTGCTGAAGTTACTCCCACTGTGGCTAGTCTAAAATGGTGCCGGTGATGTTTCTGTCGTTGACTTGTATTTTACTTTCCGCAATCACTATTCGGTTGCCCGAAAACCATCCTTTTATCCGATTTCTTCTCTTTATTTCCTGAGAATTTATCTTATTTGTTCTGTTTATCCGATTTCTTCTCTTTATTTCCTGAGAATTTATATTATTTGTTTTGTTTATCCGATTTCTTCAACTAGGCGTGGGGACGCCGGCGAGGCCGAGCCAGGAGCGACCCGAAGCCGACACGGCAGCGGCGCCACTAGTGGAGGGTAATCGAAGATTGACGAGTTCGGGTGTGAGGGGTTGCGGCCATGGAATCTTGGTAGGGTTTAGAGGGAGGCTGGGGGGTGGTGACAAACATGGCGAATGTAGCAGCTCGGACAAAACAGGGTGGCAGGTGACAGCGTCCACCAATAGCGAGGCCTGGGAGCAAGCAGATGGGCTAGCGGCGGATAGGGTGATAGCGAGGAGGAAAGGCCGGAGGTGGAAGGCCCATGCCAGCGATTGGAAAAAAACAGGCAAGTAATGCATAGAAGAAAACGCAACCGCCTCAGCTAAAAAAAACTTAGGGTTCCTCTACCTCCCGCCACCGTCGCCACCAGTCCGTCTCGCCTCCGATGGCCTTAGGGCCATGGACGCACTGTGGATCTCAGCCCTTTCCGGCGGGAGGGCTCCGCTTTTAGATCTGTCTTCGAATTAACCTTCTGAACATATACACCAAAATAGACCTCCCATTCTCTAACTTCCTTACTTTTGTTGATACGTGTAGGCATGGTCCTAGGTTCATGTACGATGCCCCCCTCCCCACACACATACACAACCCAATTCACTCAGCTTCTGCCTCAAAGAATCACTCACTTTGCATTGGCTTTCCTCCCCAAAAGGACACCAATCGCCCAACCTAGTCGCCTTCCAACCTTGAGGTTTGATATAGTGACACAAGGCCTAACTACAAACGCTCTCCGACAGATACACCTCTTGGCTTGGATCTCCATCGTCTCATTTTTCGTTCTAGCTCTCTCCCAACAGTTTTGGTTTTCCACCGTGAATCCACTGCTCGAGGAGCCCGACAGGGAAGACGAAGAAAGTGGTGACCAAACTGATCGGCCCAGAACCAGCAAGTTGGTGCTACCCCTCACAAACGCACGAAGCAGAAAACCAGCTCGCCCTCCTCGGGCAACAAAATAACCCACTCTGTGGGTCCTATTCAGCATACAACACATTGAAGGACGACCCAACATGCGCGCCCCGGTACACTCATTTCGGTTGGCTGGCCAGTCGCACTATTGGCCCTCGACCCATTCGTGAAGTGAAGGAAAAAAACAAAGATAAAGGAAAGGTGAAAAAAGTAGAGAGAATATATAAAATATTTCAATAAAAAAATGTTTGCAATTTTTCAAAAAAATGTACAAAGTAAAAAAACTGTGCATAAATTTATAAATATTTACAGATTTAAAAAATTCTTGGGAAATTAAGTATTGTTTGTGAATTTTAAAAACATTCTTAAATTTGGAAAAATGTTTGGAGTTAGAAAATATTCCCAAACTTAGAAAATATCCGTGAAATCCAAAAAAAATATTGAATTTAGAAAATGATTTCAAAAGAAGTTCCCTGATTTTCAGAATTGCTCACAAAGTTTAAAAGTACTCACAAATTAAATAAATGTTCACGAGTTTAAATATGTTTTTTAGACAAAATAAAACTATCAATCAGTGTAGGATAGCCACATTCAGGTGCGAATAGGCCCAACTACAGCCCACCATCGATCCACTCCTTGACATATCGGGCCACGAATGCAAAAACTACCTAGATGCACCTATATGCAAAAACTATAATTTGTGTATACATGTATACCAAAATGAATAATGTCTATGAAAAAATAGATGTCAAAATATATATTTGAAAAAATGTTAAACGTGTATAAAAAGTATTTTATATGTATACAAAAATGCACGTTAAAATATAGTCATCAAAACATATATTTGAAAAAATTTAAACATGTATTTTAAAAATATATTTCTGGTGTATACAAAAATGCGTAATGTATACGAAAATTGTAGACATGTGTTGAACAATACCTAAAGAAAACATGTGAAAACCGAGAAACAAACGAAAAACCAACAGAAAGTTGAAAAAAAAAGAGGAAAAACCCCAAAGAAATAAAAAAACAAATAAGAAAACCATAGAAAAAAAATCTTGTGATGCAGCTACAGTAATGGGCCAGCCTAGTGGCGCTCTTGCCAGAGGAAAGACGGAGCTCTGCCTCGCAACGAGCGAGACATAGCTCCCCGCTCTTGCGGCATTAGACTGACAGCAAGGAACCATAACGTCGGTTCTTAAAGACGTCCGACCCATAGATAGAAGCCCACCCGTGTAAGGAAGAAAAAATTACTTCAATCGTCGTTCGCCATTTGCTCATGCTTGACGTCGGCTGTGAAACCGAGCTCCGCCGAAGGAGGGAGGCTGGCCTGCCATGCATGTACCTTTGCGGGAGGGAGATTGCCTATGCCACACCTGCACCATCACGACATGGAAGGCGGCGACCACTTCCATGGTTGCAACCACGTCGTTGATCGCGTCGATCGAGTGCAACTTCACTGACACTGCACCACGAAAGATGTATCAGTTCTCTTTTCTTCTTATGTCACGGAGTAAAGTTTCTTCAAAACTACATAGACAAGTGGATTTGTTGTTTGGAAACAAGACAACTCAATACTACCCTTTCTGGGTTTATTAGTCCCCAAATCGTATTGAGAAACAGTAAAACTGAGCCTAGCAGCTAGGGCCTTCCACAGCGATTTGGCACACAGAACCGTCTGATTCGTTGACTCAAGGCTCCAGATCTGCTGGCTAAATGTTCGCAATCGATTGCTTATCCTTCACGCACCTTGGCCCATTCCGCGCCAATCTGCTCGCTGTGGCCCAGCTAACGTCTCTTGGGCCGCTGCTCCGATGACCGACCTGGACGCTCTGTAGTTGTGTGTGCCCTATTTGCGTCAAACTAACCCAGATCGTCTTTCCCCTCCCTACCGTTGACCCCGTCTGCCTTAGCTCGATCAGAGCCAGAGGTGGCGGCGGGTCCAGAAGGACAAGATGGATGGATCGGTGCGGTGCCTCCCCTAGCTCTAAACCTGTCCATTGATCCCCGCCTACAAATCCTCCATCACACGCTCTTCGCAACCTGGCACACCACCGGCGATCGCGACAAATCAGTGGCATGCTGTAGTTGGGACGTTCGGATCGACAACTGGATATAGAATACAACGACAATGGTACAATCGACTAGGTAAACTCTAACCCAAGGTGCAGGACGCCCGTCAAATTGGCCAATGGCGCTGCTCAAGCAGTTCCATCCACTCGCAAACCAAACCAGATGTTATTCAGCTTTCTATTTCCGTGCGACTGTCTTGAACTCTTGATGTACAACGATTTCCTCACTTACTTTTTGTACCGCTGCTATGTAATATTTCGGATCCACTGTCCTTTTTATTTAATATACACAACATGTGATTGTGTCAATGGCTGAGGAGCAGCAGGCTCGGCCATACGAAATTTCTAGCATTAAAGACACTTATTAGATGACTAATTATGGGCTATGTTGCAGGATCCTTCTAAGCAAGTTGACACTAAATAACTTCATGTTCCAACTGCTATATGGAACCACCAACGACTGGGACTGCTCCAAATAAAAGGTATTCCCATGGACTGATGAACCTTATTATGTGTCTAGCATTGGGCATTGCATAAATCTTTCTACATGTCTATTGTTAACATCGTTTCCCTTGATGTGGTGTTACGATGTGACATGAGATTTGCAAAACTGGAGCTAACATGTTGTCTTTATATAAGACCCAAAATATATTTAGAATTGGTTATAGGGCTTACCACAATGTGCACATATAGTGAGCATACACATTTTTACAAAATAATTGCAAAACATTTCATCACATACACGCATGATATATTCAGACAAATAGAAGGAACATTACCACTAACCATTTACGTGATTGTATTTCCATTTTATTTTTATCAATAATATATTGACATCTTCCTCTCCATTGTTAGAGGGGACGATATTTGATGCCACTAGATGTGCTAAAGCTTTGGACTCTTCATTGTACTGAGACTCCAGAGATACTAAACCTTTAGATTCTTGAATGCCTGGCCATACATTGCTTCTTTGCACTTGGTAAGTGCGTTCGCCCATTTATACTTGGGCCATTTGCATTTCTGTCCCTAACTCAAATCACCTAATCAGATATACCCCTAATTCGAAAGCCTGCTCAAATTTGCCCCTCCGTTAGGTGCCCTTGTAGAAATGCCTTTCTGCGCAGTTACCGTTCGGTCAAACAGCTTTGACCATCATGAAAAAAATAGCAAAAAAATCTAAAAAATCTAAAATTTTGTGAGATAGAAGATACTCATGTGTGCAGAGTGTGTGCAAATTTTCGTGCTATTTGGACATTCCAGGAGCTCGTGGCGAGGAAAAACAGTTAATCTGCACGCTTGTGAATAGTAAATTTGAAATAAAATAGCAAGAAAATTCAAAGAGGCTTGGGTGCACAAGGTGCATGCAATTTTTTGTGATCAAATGACATGCGAGGAGCTCTAGCAAGAAAAAACAAAATAGTCATTTTTTCCCAAGCCAAATTTTGTTTTTTTTCTCCACAAGCCTCTCCAATGTCCAAACACAAAAAAATTTGCACGCAGCTTGCAGACCCGAGCCTCTTTGATGCCGAAAAATTTCATATTTTTTTTATTTTTCTTGCTAATTTTTTGAATTTACTGTTCACAGGCTTATATATTTATTGTTTTTCTTTGACACAAGCTCCTGGAATGTCCAAACAGCACGAAAATTTACTCGCACCTTGCGAACCTGAGTATCTTTGATCGCACAAATTTTCAGATTTTTTAGATTTTTTTTGCTATTTTTTTCAGGACGGTCAAAGCCATTTGACCAGCTTTGACCGGACGGTAACGACACAGAAGGGCATTTCTATAAATGCACATAACGGTAGAGGAGCAAATTTGAGTAGGCTTTGAAATAGGGGTAAATCTGAGAGTGGGTGCAAATTAGGGGCATAAATGTAAATGTCCCTTTATACTTTCATATCTAGCCATACTATGCAACCCTACCGGAGCATTGAAATTTTACAACGTATGTATGAATGTATTCACTTTAAATTTTAATCCATTTGAGCAGTAAATTATCTAAGATATTTATACCACCTGAATATGCACATATATTTATATCTTTCTTTGTTAAAATGGACGGGCGTGGCAACGCACGCTTTTATGATCTAGTTTTTTCTTATGTCACGGAGTACTAGGTTACTACCTCCGTCTGGGTTTATTAGTCCCCATCGTATTTTTTTGATCAAAACTTGACCACATTTAACTAATAATATGTTACTGCATCTCACCTAGAATTATATTACTGGATTTGTATTTGAATGTAGTTTCGAATGACATTATTTTTGTTATGTACAACATTTATTTTATTAGTTAAATCATAGCCAAAATATGACCCAAAATACGAGAGGGACAAGTAAACATGACGGAGATAGTTAGCAAGTAGGCCTTCAATAATTTTGGGATTTAAATTGCTAGGAAACAAGACATCTACGATAACCATCGTTTACATCGGTACTCTATAGATTATTAAATTAATAAACATACAAAAAAGCTCACAAAAATAGCATACCAACATAAAAATATCTCAAGTGGCTCAGCTAAACCAGAGGGTGTTGCATATTAAAGTGCTTAACAATATCTATTAAGGACCAGTTAATCATAACATTTAGTGACAACGGCAAATCTGTTTTACCCAACTCTTTTTTAATCAAATTTAGTAAATCAGTATATCCACTCTCAATACATGAGTTTAGTTCATCTGTACTTCTTCAGGCTTCAACCTCAACCATTCAACCTGCCCGGTGTGAGTACCTAGGTGCAGCCATGGCAACGGCTGATCGTTCTCTTGCTGTGGTGCAGGCTCAGTAAAGTTGTGCTCGATTGACGCTTGCCGTGGCAACACGACCTCAATGATATGGTGCATCTATGACATCAACAACTGCCATCCCTATTATGGTGCTGCGGACATAGCAGGGTAGCCACGCCCCATCCCTCGGCGGAGCTCGGTTTCACGGTCGGCGTCGAGCGTGAGTAAATGGAGACAACGAGCGAACGACGATTGAAATTCCTTTTTTCTTCTTTGGGCAGTTGGGCTTCTGTCTATGTGCCACATGACTTTAAGCATGGCTGCTCTGTTTTCCTCGTTTTTCAGCTCCAAGCCCTCAGGTACGGCATGGGCGTACACTATGCCTCGACGTCCCTCCGATGTAGTAGCTGCTACATTAGAGGATCTCAACCTGGCTTTTGACATCAGGTGGCAGTTTGTTAGGTTGATTTTGGGAAGTTGATTATTAGTCCTAACCCGAGGTTTGATTTGTGGTGGGAATTATGAATTTGGGAGAGAATTCCACCCCGCGTGCATTAACAAGGGGAACCAGAAAAGAGACACGTGGGAATGGACTCTTGCCTCCTCAGGTCCTTCAATAAACATACAAAAAAACTCACAAAAATAGCATACCAACATAAAAATATCCAAGTGGCTCAGCCAAACCAGAGGGTGTTGCATATTAAAATGCTTAACAATATCTATTAAGGACCAATTAATCATAACATTTAGTGACAACGGCAAATCTATTTTACCCAACTCTTTTTTAATCGAATTTAGTAAATCAGTTAATCCACTCTCAATACATTAGTTTAGTTCATCTGTACTTCTTCGGGCTTCAACCTACCTGCCAGGTGTGAGTAGCTAGGTGCAGCCATGGCAACGGCTGATCGTTCTCTTGCTGTGGTGCAGGCTCAGCGAAGTTGCGCTCGATTGACGCTTGCCGAGGCGACACGACCTCAACGACATGGTGCATCTATGACATCAACAACTGCCATCCCTATTATGGTGGTGCGTACATAGCAGGGTAGCCACGCCCCATCCCTCGCGGAGCTCGGTTTCACGGTCGGCGTCGAGCGTGAGAAAATGGAGACAACGAGCGAACAATGATTGAAGTTCCTTTTTTCTTCTTTGGGCAGTTGGGCTTCTGTCTATGTGCCACATGACCTTCAGCACGACTGCTCTGTTTTCCTCGTTTTCCGCTCCAAGCCCTCAGATACAGCATGGGCGTACACTATGCCTCGACGTCCCTCCGACGTAGTAGCTGCTGCATTAGAGGATCTCAACCTGGCTTTTGACATCAAGTGGCAGTTTGTTAGGTTGATTTTGGGAAGTTGATTATTAGTCCTAACCCGAGGTTTGATTTGTGGTGGGAATTATGAATTGGGAAGAGAATTCCACCCCGCGTGCATTAGCAAGGGGAACCAGAAAAGAGACACGTGGGAATGGACTCTTGCCAAATCTCGACCGTGTTCTTAAAGAAATATTACCCATATCTACAATACCAAATATATACCATATGAAAATATTTTTATGATGAATCTAATGATATTTATTTGGTATTCTAGATGGAGACAAAATACTATATACCTAAGAGAGTCACACAGAGTAACTTATTTATCTCAACATGCAAGCATGCCACATCTGTTGGGGAACGTAATAATTTCAAAATTTTCCCTACGCACACACAGGATCATGGTGATGCATAGCAACGAGAGGGGAGAGTGTTGTCCACGTACCCTCGTAGACCGAAAACGGAAGCGTTAGCACAACGCGGTTGATGTAGTCGTACGTCTTCACGATCCGACCGATCCAAGTACCGAACGTACGGCACCTCCGAGTTCAGCACACGTTCAGCTCGATGACGTCCCGGGAACTCCGATCCAGCATAGCTTCACGGGAGAGTTCCGTCAGCACGACGGCGTGATGACGGGTGATGACGTTGCCACCGATGCAGGGCTTCGCCTAAACACCGCTACGATATGACTGAGGTGGAATATGGTGGAGGGGGGCACCGCACACGGTTGGAATAGATCAACAGATCAACTTGTTGTGTCTATGGGGTGCCCCCTGGCACGTATATAAAGGAGTGGAGGAGGGGAAGAGGGCCGGCCCCTATGGCGCGCCCTGGAGGAGTCCTACTCCCACCGGGACTAGGATTCCTCCCCTTCCAAGTAGTAGGAGTAGGGGACAAGGAAGGGGAAGAGGGAAGAGAAGGAAGGAGGGGGCGCCGCCCCTCCCCCTAGTCCAATTCGGACTAGTCATTGGGGGGCGCGCGGCCTGCCTCTCTCTCTCCCCTAAAGCCCAATAAGGCCCATATACTTCTTCCCCCGTATTCCCGTAACTCCCCGGTACTCCGAAAAATATCCGAACCATTCGGAACCTTTCCGATGTCCGAATATAGTCATCCAATATATCGATCTTTACGTCTCGACCATTTCGAGACTCCTCGTCATGTCCCCGATCTCATCCGGGACTCCAACTACCTTCGGTACATCAAATCACATAAACTCATAATACAACTCGTCACCGAATGTTAAGCGTGCGGACCCTACGGGTTCGAGAACTATGTAGACATGACCGAGACACGTCTCCGGTCAATAACCAATAGCGGGACCTGGATGTTCATATTGGCGCCCACATATTCTATGAACATCTTTATCGGTCAAACCGCATAACAACATACGTTGTTCCCTTTGTCATCGGTATGTTACTTGCCCGAGATTTGATCGTCGGTATCTCAATACCTAGTTCAATCTCGTTACCAGCAAGTCTCTTTACTCGTTCCGTAATGCATCATCCCGCAACTAACTCATTAGTCACACTGCTTGCAAGGCTCATAGTGATGTGCATTACCGAGAGGGCGCAGAGATACATCTCCGACAATCGGAGTGACAAATCCTAATCTCGAAATACGCCAACTCAACAAGTACCTTCGGAGACACCTGTAGAGCACCTTTATAATCACCTAGTTACGTTGTGACGTTTGGTAGCACACAAAGTGTTCCTAAGGTAACGGGAGTTGCATAATCTCATAGTCATAGGAACATGTATAAGTCATGAAGAAAGCAATAGCAGAATACTAAACGATCGAGTGCTAAGCTAACGGAATGAGTCAAGTCAATCACATCATTCTCCTAATGATGTGATCCCGTTAATCAAATGACAACTCATGTCAATGGCTAGGAAACATAACCATCTTTTGATCAACGGGCTAGTCAAGTAGAGGCATACTAGTGACACTCTGTTTGTCTATGTATTCACACAAGTATTATGTTTCCGGTTAATACAATTCTAGCATGAATAATAAACATTTATCATGATATAAGGAAATAAATAATAACTTTATTATTGCCTCTAGGGCATATTTCCTTCAGTCTCCCACTTGCACTAGAGTCAATAATCTAGTTCACATCGTCATGTGATTTAATATCAATAGTTCACATCTTTATGTGGTTAACACCCATAGTTCACATCGATATGTGACCAACACCCAAAGGGTTTACTAGAGTCAGTAATCTAGTTCACATCGCTATGTGATTAACACCCAAAGAGTACTAAGGTGTGATCATGTTTTGCTTGTGAGATAATTTTAGTCAACGGGTCTGTCACATTCAGATTCGTAAGTATTTTGCAAATTTGTATGTCTACAATGCTCTGCACGGAGCTACTCTAGCTAATAGCTCCCACTTTCAATATGTATCCAGATTGAGACTTAGAGTCATCTGGATCAGTGTCAAAACTTGCGTCGACGTAACCCTTTACGACGAACCTTTTGTCACTTCCATAATCGAGAAACATATCCTTATTCCACTAAGGATAATTTTGACCGCTGTCCAGTGATCTACTCCTAGATCACTATTGTACTCCCTTGCCAAACTCAGTGGTAGGGTATACAATAGATCTGGTACACAGCATGGCATACTTTATAGAACCTATGGCTGAGGCATAGGGAATGACTTTCATTTTCTTTCTATCTTCTGCCGTGGTCGGGCTATGAGTCTTACTCAATTTCACACATTGTAACACAGGCAAGAACTCTTTCTTTGACTTCCATTTTGAACTATTTCAAAATTTTGTTAAGGTATGTACTCATTGAAAAAACTTATCAAGCGGCTTGATCTATCTCTATAGATCTTGATGCTCAATATGTAAGCAGCTTCACCGAGGTATTTCTTTGAAAAACTCCTTTCAAATACTCCTTTATGCTTTCCAGAAAATTCTATATTATTTCCGATCAACAATATGTCATTCACATATATTTATCAGAAATGCTATAGTGTTCCCACTCACTTTCTTGTAAATACAGACTTCACCGCAAGTCTGTATAAAACTATATGCTTTAATCAACTCATCAAAGCGTATATTCCAACTCCGAGATGCTTGCACCAGTCCACAGATGGATCGCTGGAGCTTGCACATTTTGTTAGCACCTTTAGGATTGACAAAACCTTCTGGTTGCATCATATACAACTCTTCTTTAATAAATCCATTCAGGAATGCAGTCTTTACATCCATTCGCCAAATTTTATAATCATAAAATGCGGCAATTGCTAACATGATTCGGACGGACTTAAGCATCGCTACGGGTGAGAAAGTCTCATCGTAGTCAACTCCTTGAACTTTGTCAAAAAAAACCTTTTTCGACAAGTCTAGCTTTGTAGATAGTAACACTACTATCAGCGTCCGTCTTCCTCATGAAGATCCATTTATTTTCTATGGCTTGCCGATCATCGGGCAAATCAACCAAAGTCCACACTTTGTTCTCATACATGGATCCCATCTCAGATTTCATGGCCTCAAGCCATTTCGCGGAATCTGGGCTCATCATCGCTTCCTCATAGTTCGTAGGTTCGTCATGGTCAATTAACATGACCTCCAGAACAGGATTACCATACCACTCTGGTGCGGATCTCACTCTGGTTGACCTACGAGGTTCGGTAGTAACTTGGTCTGAAGTTACATGATCATCATTATTAGCTTCCTCTCTAATTGGTGTAGTAGTCACAGGAACAGATTTTTGTGATGAACTACTTTCCAATAAGGTAGCAGGTACAGTTACCTCATCAAGTTCTAATTTTCTCCCACTCACTTATTTCGAGAGAAACTCCTTCTCTAGAAAGGATCCATTCTTACTAACGAATATCTTGCCTTCAGATCTGTGATAGAAGGTGTACCCAACTGTCTCCTTTGGGTATCCTATGAAGACACATTTCTTCGATTTGGGTTTGAGCTTATCAGGATGAAACTTTTTCTTATAAGCATCACAACCCCAAACTTTAAGAAACGACAACTTTGGTTTCTTGCCAAACCACAGTTCATACGGTGTCGTCTCAACGGATTTAGATGGTGCCCTTTTTAACGTGAATACAACTGTCTCTAATGCATAACCCCAAAACTATAGTGGTAAATCGGTAAGAAACATCATAGATTGCACTATATCCAATAAAGTACGGTTATGACGTTCGGACACACCATTATGCTGTGGTGTTCCAGGTGGCATGAATTTGTGAAACTATTCCACATTGTTTTAATTGAAGACCAAACTTGTAACTCAAATATTTGTCTCCGCGATCAGATCGTAGAAACTTTATTTTCTTGTCACGATGATTTTCCACTCCACTCTAAAATTCTTTGAACTTTTCAAATGTTTCAGACTTATGTTTCATCAAGTAGATATACCCATATCTGCTCAAATCATCTCTGAAGGTCAGAAAAATAACGATACCCGCCGCGAGCCTCAACACTCATCGGACCGCATACATCAGTATGTATTATCTCCAATAAGTCAGTTGATCGCTCCATTGTTCCGGAGAACGGATTCTTAGTCATCTTGCCCATGAGGCATGGTTCGCAAGCATCAAGTGATTCCAAAAACCCATCAGCATGGAGTTTCTTCATGCGCTTTACACCAATATGACCTAAACGGCAGTGCCACAAATAAGTTGCACTATCATTATTAACTTTGCATCTTTTAGCTTTAATATTATGAATATGTGTATCAGTACAATCGAGATCCAACAAACCATTGTCGTTGGTGTGTATGACCATAGAAGGTTTTATTCACGTAAACAGAACAACAATTGTTCTCTAACTTAAATGAATAACCGTATTGTAATAAACATGATCAAATCATATTCATGCTCAACGTAAACACCAAATAACACTTATTTAGATTCAACACTAATCCCGAAAGTATAGGGAGTGTGCGATGATGATCATATCAATCTTGGAACTACTTCCAACACACATCGTCACTTCACCCTTAACTAGTCTCTTTTCATTCTGCAACTCTCGTTTCGTGTTACTAATCTTAGCAACTGAACTAGTATCAAATACTAAGGGGTTGCTATAAACACTTGTAAAGTACACATCAATAACATGTATATCAAATATACCTTTGTTCACTATGCCATCCTTCTTATCCGCCAAGTATCTAGGTCAGTTCCACTTCTAGTGACCAGTCCCTTTGCAGTAGAAGCACTTAGTCTCAGGCTTAGGTCCAGACTTGGGCTTCTTCGCTTGAACAGCAACTCGCTTGCCGTTCTTCTTGAAGTTCCCCTTCTTCCCTTTGCCCTTTTCTTGAAACTAGTGGTCTTGTCAACCATCAACACTTGATGCTCTTTCTTGATTTCTACCTTCATCAATTTCATCATCATGAAAAGCTCAGGAATCGTTTTCGTCATCCCTTGCATACTATAGTTCATCACGAAGTTCTACTAACTTGGTGATGGTGACTAGAGAATTCTGTCAATCACTATTTTATCTGGAAGATTAACTCCCACTTGATTCAAGCGATTGTAGTACCCAGACAATCTGAGCACATGCTCACTGCTTGAGCTATTCTCCTCCATCTTTTAGCTATAGAACTTGTTGGAGACTTCATATCTCTCAACTCGGGTATTTGCTTGAAATATTAACTTCAACTCCTGGAACATCTCATATGGTCCATGACGTTCAAAACGTCTTTGAAGTCCCGATTCTAAGCCGTTAAGCATGGTGCACTAAACTATCAAGTAGTCATCATATTGAGCTAGCCAAACGTTCATAACGTCTGCATCTGCTCCTGCAATAGGTCTGTCACCTAGCGGTGCATCAAGGACATAATTCTTCTGTGTAGCAATGAGGATAAACCTCAGATCACGGACCTAGTCCGCATCATTGCTACTATCATCTTTCAACTTAGTTTTCTCTAGGAACATATCAGAAATAAAACAGGGGAGCTAAACGCGAGCTATTGATCTATAACATAGACATGCTAATACTACTAGGACTAAGTTCATGATAAATTAAAGTTCAATTAATCATATTACTTAAGAACTCCCACTTAGATAGACATCCCTCTAATCCTCTAAGTGATCACGTGATCCAAATCAACTAAATCATGTCCGATCATCACGTGAGATGGAGTAGTTTCAATGGTGAACATCACTATGTTGATCATATCTACTATATGATTCACGCTCGAGCTTTCGGTCTCAGTGTTCCGAGGCTATATCTGCATATGCTAGGCTCGTCAAGTTTAACCTGAGTATTCCGTGTGTGCAACTGTTTTGCACCCGTTGTATTTGAACGTAGAGCCTATCACACCCGCTCATCACGTGGTGTCTCAGCACGAAGAACTTTCGCAACGGTGCATACTCAGGGAGAACACTTATACCTTGAAATTTAGTGAGAGATCATCTTATAATGCTACCGTCGATCTAAGCAAAATAAGATGCATAAAAGATAAACATCACATGCAATCAATATAAGTGATATGATATGGCCATCATCATCTTGTGCTTGTGATCTTCATCTCCGAAGCACCGTCATGATCACCATCGTCACCGGCGCGACACCTTGATCTCCATCGTAGCATCGTTGTCGTCTCGCCAACTTATGCTTCTACGACTATCGCTACCGCTTAGTGATAAAGTAAAGCATTACAGGGCGTTTGCATTGCATACAATAAAGCGACAACCATATGGCTCCTGCCAGTTGCCGATAACTCGGTTACAAAACATGATCATCTCATACAATAAAATATAGCATCATGCCCTGACCATATCACATCACAACATGCCCTGCAAAAACAAGTTAGACGTCTTCTACTTTGTTGTTGCAAATTTTACGTGGCTGCTACGGGCTGAGCAAGAACCGTTCTTACCTACGCATCAAAACCACAACGATAGTTTGTCAAGTTAGTGCTGTTTTAACCTTCTCAAGGACCGGGCGTAGCCACACTCGGTTCAACTAAAGTTGGAGAAACTGACACCCGCCAGCCACCTGTGTGCAAAGCACATCGGTAGAACCAGTCTCGCGTAAGCGTACGCGTAATGTCGGTCCGGGCCGCTTCATCCAACAATACCGCCGAACCAAAGTATGACATGCTGGTAAGCAGTATGACTTATATCGCCCACAACTCACTTGTGTTCTACTCGTGCATATAACATCTACGCATAAAACCAGGCTCTGATACCACTGTTGGGGAACGTAGTAATTTCAAAAATTTCCCTACGCACACACAGGATCATGGTGATGCATAGCAACGAGAGGGGAGAGTGTTGTCCACGTACCCTCGTAGACCGAAAGCGGAAGCGTTAGCACAACGCGGTTGATGTAGTCGTACATCTTCATGATCCGACTGATCCAAGTACCGAATGTACGACGCCTCCGAGTTCAGCACACGTTCAGCTCGATGACGTCCCGCGAACTCCGATCCAACAGAGCTTCACGGGAGAGTTCCGTCAGCACGACGGCGTAATGATGGTGATGATGTTGCCACCGATGCAGGGCTTCGCCTAAGCACCGCTACGATGTGACCGAGGTGGAATATGGTGGAGGGGGGCACCGCACACGACTGGAATAGATCAACAGATCAACTTGTTGTGTCTATGGGGTGCCCCCTGGCCACGTATATAAAGGAGTGGAGGAGGGGGAGAGGGCCGGCCCCTATGGCGCGCCCTGGAGGAGTCCTACTCCCGCCGGGAGTAGGATTCCTCCCCTTCCAAATAGTAGGAGTAGGGGACAAGGAAGGGGAAGAGGGAAGAGAAGGAAGGAGGGGGCGCCGCCCCTCCCCCTAGTCCAATTCGGACTAGTCATTGGGGGGGGGGGGCGGCCTGCATCTCTCTCTCTCCCCTAAAGCCCAATAAGGCCCATATACTTCTTCCCCCGTATTCCCGTAACTCTTCGGTACTCCGAAAAATACCCGAACCACTCGGAACCTTTCCGATGTCCGAATATAGTCGTCCAATATATCGATCTTTACGTCTCGACCATTTTGAGACTCCTCGCCATGTCCCCGATCTCATCCGGGACTCCGAACTACCTTCGGTACATCAAATCACATAAACTCATAATACAAATCGTCACCGAACGTTAAGCGTGCGGCCCGTACGGGTTCGAGAACTATGTAGACATGACCGAGACACGTCTCCGGTCAATAACCAATAGCGGGACCTGGATGCTCATATTGGCTCCCACATATTCTACGAAGATCTTTATCGGTCAAACCGCATAACAACATACGTTGTTCCCTTTGTCATCGGTATGTTACTTGCCCGAGATTTGATCGTCGGTATCTCAATACCTAGTTCAATCTCGTTACCAGCAAGTCACTTTACTCGTTCCGTAATGCATCATCCCGCAACTAACTCATTAGTCACATTGCTTGCAAGGCTTATAGTGATGTGCATTACCGAGAGGGCCCAGAGATACCTCTCTGACAATCGGAGTGACAAATCCTAATCTTGAAATACGCCAACTCAACAAGTACCTTCGGAGACACCTGTAGAGCACCTTTATAATCACCTAGTTACGTTGTGACGTTTGGTAGCACACCAAGTGTTCCTCCGGTAAACGGGAGTTGCATAATCTCATAGTCATAGGAACATGTATAAGTCATGAAGAAAGCAATAGCAGAATACTAAACGATCGAGTGCTAAGCTAACGGAATGAGTCAAGTCAATCACATCATTCTCCTAATGATGTGATCCCGTTAATTAAATGACAACTCATGTCAATGGCTAGGAAACATAACCATCTTTTGATCAACGAGCTAGTCAAGTAGAGGCATACTAGTGACACTCTGTTTGTCTATGTATTCACACAAGTATTATGTTTCCGGTTAATACAATTCTAGCATGAATAATAAACATTTATCATGATATAAGGAAATAAATAATAACTTTATTATTGCCTTTAGGGCATATTTCCTTCAACATCATCATACAATTATGTATGGGATAAGGTCCACCTCAAAATGCAACCATGCATGGAAAAAGACCCATCACCACATACAACCATGCATGGGATTTTTTTTTCATTATACTATTCTACTTCTATCTTAATAAATATTTTATAACTATACATACTTAGATATAATAAGTTGTATGTATTTTAAATTTTGGTCCACATGTTAATAATCTAAAAATTTATACTCCGCACAATCATATCTCATCAAAAAATATTGCAAATGATTCCTGTAGCAACGCGCAGGGTATTATCTAGTTTACTATAAACTTGGTCAAAGTTTACAAATTTTGGCTTATAAAAAGATATAATACTATATTTCGTGACAGAGGGAGTAATAAATTACTAGTGTAAAGCCCTCACTTTGCTGTGAATATTATTGGATGTTTTTAGTGAGTGTACTTTGACATATTTTTATCTAGAGTTTGTATTTTTTTAAGCATAGAGTTGCCAAGTTCAAATGTTGTTGAAGTGCAGAAACAAATTAAAATGTTAAAGTTTGGCACGTCAGCCTGGCACAATTAAAGCAATCTGAATGATTGCAACTTTTGGGAAGTTACAAACCGAATCTTTGAGCATGTTAATCCAAAAATCACCGTGCTTTTTTCCATTTTGTTCTAATACACGTTTCCATGAAGACACATCATTTTACCAAGAAGCGTTTCTTTCCATGAAGAGACATCTTATTACCAAAGAACGTGTCTTCCACATATAGACATTGTTTCACCAAGTGACGTGTCTTGTAACCAAACGACATGACTGTTTGTGGGCCTAGCAATCAAGATCCACAAGACTTGATTTAATCTTGATATAATCAAATGATCACTCCTTTTAGGATCATGCGGCTTGACGCAGATGCCGCATTAGGTCGACATGATCAAACAATTGTTCTTTTGGTGTGATGGATGATGTGGTTAACGTAAATGGTACATGAGGAGTCGATCTTAGAAGAAGGAGGGGTATGCCTTGTACACATTAAATTATCATTCCTACCATTAACACGAAGGAAGAATACAATCGGTATGGTTTATGATGTAATTTTCTTTACATGTCAATTTTGTGTCTTTGCTGTTCTTCGATTGCACTGATTGTTGTTTTCTTCGATAAACCAGATATGAGATGTTTCCTGGGTGTCTTTTCTTCAAAATATATAAACAATTCAACTCACCAGACACGCTATAAGGAAACCTATTGGTAGTGAGATGGACATAGAAATCAGGTTCTTCTTTAGGCAAAAAATAGTTTTTTTTAGGTAAATAGAAATTAGGTTTTTCTTGAGTCTAAATTTTTTTTGAGACAAAAAAAAAACATCAGGTTGCCTATACCAAGTAGGAATTGACCTTGCAAGGCCCAGCGGAGCCCAGTCGTTCTGGAGGCCCAAGCAACGAAGTCCCCAAGACCCACGGTTTGGCCCCGTGCGGCTCGGTCGATAGCGTGGGGGCGCCGCCACCAGAAGAAAGAGAGGAGAGACGGACGCGGGAGGCGAACCCTATTACCCCACCCCACCCCAGCTCTACTAAATCTCTCCTCCTCCCTCCTCCCCGCCGCCGCCGCCGCGCCCTACCTTACCGCCATCCAGCCCCCTGCTCCTCCCCCAAACGCACGCGCGGCGCGGCCGTCGTCTCCGTCCCCCCTCTCCTCGTCGCGGCGAATCGATCGTGCTCCTCCCGTCCCCGCCCCGTCCGCCGTCTCGGGTTTTTGAGGTATGAGCTTGTTCCCGTCTGTCCAGTGATTGTTTGCTCGAGCCTCCGGGGTTTCTCGGCGCGCTCGGACTAGATCCGCTCCCGGCCGAGGGAGATACGCTCGATTGCTTTAGAGTTCGCTACTACTTGCGTCTCCTAGTTGTCTCAGCTGGGTGGTGTTACTCCATTGATGCTGTCCGCGTCTCCTCTAGTAGTTGTCTAATCTGCGTGTTACTCCCTTGATTGATGATGCTCGCCTGCCGTCGATCCGTGCTTATATGGATTAGTAAGTATTTAGCTCGGTTGTCCTAGAATTTCTCTGTGGCATATGCCAAGATGGGACAAGGAAAACCCCAATAGTGCAGGAGGGCGTCTTGCTCTTTGGCAGCAAGTTTGCCAAACGCATATTCTTGGCCATATCTGCTGCTGCCTAACAAAGCACTAGCTTTGCCACCACCGACAGCAAGTTTCCGGTGAAGCCACAGCTGAAAAATCACTTTTTTTTTTCATCTTGTATATGGCACGTGGTAGATGTCCAATTAATTCTCGGAGCCGCACGCGCTGCCCTTCCCGCTGTTTCTTGCGCCGCGCCGCTTGGGAAGGGCGGCGCTATGAGTGTTCTGCGTGCCAGCCGTTGCCGATGGAGGAAATAAAGCGCGCCGGAGGCCTTCCAGATACGACCACGCATTCAGATCTCCCAGCTGTTGCAGCGATGACGTGGGAGTGGTTGAGTTTCTCATTTGCGGGGGTAGTTTCCTTTGAGTTGCCAACGTGTGGCATTGCATTAAATGAGCAGTTCTCGAGGAATTTGGGCGCATACGCTAGAGAATTAAGGCCTTCCAGTTGGGAGAATCAAGAAGGGGAGGTGGAACTAGCACGTGCGTTGGCCAGTTTTTATCCTTTTTTTTTGTTTCCTGTTTCCTTGGTTAAATTATTTTTAGAGATGTGAGTAATTAATAAACCAGATTGGGAGTAGCAAATACTGCTGCTGCTGCTGCTGCTGCTGTATATGTGTTGGTTGTCAACTATTCACTGTCTCCCTATTAGTATGAAAGTGCTATTTAATTATCTAATACAAATACTTGATTTCTGCAGGAGTGCGGGTTGTATAATACTGAGGCTCAGTTGTTTGCATCTGGATTGAGGAATTTCTGTTTGTAACCTGACTACACTGTTCAATGGGTTCTAAGAGGACTTGTCTTCTGATCACTTACTATCCTGAGATAGTAGATGGCGTGCCTTTGTATGTGTCATCTAATTGCCTGCCTGTAAAAGCTTCCAAGTATGAACCTGCTGGTCATTCTTTCCATGCGGTCGCACTGAAGCTCCGTGGTCTTGATGAGAAAGAAGACACTGAAACTGATGATCGTAGTGTGTCATCAGATGACAAGAGCCAAGATTTTTCTGCTGGTTCAGATAACTTCAGCAGCAAAGGAAAGAAGAAGTCTGGTTCTGGAAGTCAACAGCAAGATCACTATGCATTGCTTGGGTTGGGCAACTTGCGGTTCTTGGCCACTGAAGATCAGATCCGGAAGAGTTACCGTGACATGGCTCTTAAACATCATCCAGACAAGCAGGCTGCTCTTCTTCTCCATGAGACAACAGAGGCAGCAAAGCAAGCAAAGAAGGATGAGATAGAGAGCCATTTCAAGGCCATACAGGAAGCTTACGAGGTCCTCATGGATCCTACCAAGAGAAGGATTTTTGACTCAACTGATGAGTTTGATGATGATATCCCAACTGACTGTGCACCGCAAGACTTCTTTAAGGTCTTCGGACCAGCCTTCATGAGGAATGGCCGATGGTCTGTTACCCAGCCGATTCCTTCTTTGGGAGATGATGCTACTCCTGTAGTGGATGTTGACCAGTTCTACAATTTCTGGTATAACTTCAAGAGTTGGAGGGAATTTCCACATGAAGATGAGTATGACTTGGAGCAAGCTGAGTCTCGTGAACACAAGAGATGGATGGAGAGGCAGAATGCGAAGATACAAGAGAAGGCCAAAAAGGTAGAGTATACGCGAGTACGTAATCTTGTTGACAATGCGTACAGGAAAGACCCAAGGATCCAGAGGAGAAAGGAGCAGGAGAAGGCTGAGAAACAGAGGAGAAAGGAGGCAAAATACATGGCCAAGAAACTGCAGGAGGAGGAAGCTGCAAGGGCTGCAGAAGAGGAAAGGAAGAGGAAAGAAGAGGAGGCGAAGATAGCCGCAGCAGCTGCTGACATTCGAAAGAAGTTGAAGGAAAAGGAGAAGAAGTTGCTACGCAAAGAGAAAAATCGCCTGCGCACACTTGTGGGCCAGGTAGTTGGTGAGTCCCACTTCAATCTGTCAAAGGAGGATGTTGAAACAGTATGCACATCACATGATTTTGAACAGTTGAAGAAACTCTGTGATATTATGGAGGACAAGGATACAGCTGAAAAGGCCAGGTTGCTGAGAGGTGCACTGAGCAAAGAAGAAAACTCCTCGAATACCTCAAAAGAAGAGAAAATTCATGCCAATGGTGTGGCAGATTCTACTCCAAAATCCACTGTCCCACAAGGCACTCCAAAATCCACAGCCCCACAAGTCATTACACTAGGCAACAATGAGAAAAAAGAGAAAGAGTGGGGAAAGGAAGAGGTTGAATTGCTTAGGAAAGCTACACAGAAGTATCCGAAGGGAACTAACAAGAGGTGGGAGGTTATTGCAGAGTTTATTGGTACTGGTAGATCTGTTGACGAGATTTTGAAGGCCACGAAAACCGTTCTTCTGCAGAAGCCAGACTCTTCTAAAGCTTTTAACTCGTTCCTTGAGAAACGCAAAGCAGCTCCATCTATTGTATCGCCTCTTTCCACAAGAGATGAGACGGCTGGTGGCTCAACTGTGGGAGCTGGCACCGAACCATCCAAGGCCGCTGAACAACCTGCTGCCAGCAGCAGTCAGACTGCTAATGAGAAAACTGGTGCTGATCCTGTCCCTGAAGAAGCACCTTCTGCAACAGATCCAGATGCTTGGTCAGAGGCCCAGGTGCTGGCCCTTGTTCAAGCTTTGAAGGCGTTTCCAAAGGATGCAAACCAAAGATGGGAGCGAGTAGCTGCTGCTGTCCCTGGTAAAACAGTGGTGCAGTGCAAGAAAAAGGTTACCTCAATGAGGACGAACTTCCGGACCAAGAAGGCGGAGTAGAAGCAGATCACCACTGAGGTACTTTTGCGATTAGTAGCTGAGAGAAGCTAGTCTTTGAACAGCATTATTCTATTTATTCTATACTAGATACGTTCATTTGACCTTTGATGCCATTTACATTTCTCCCATGTCGTCCTATATCTGATACTGATCAGAGTGTTATCTTTTACATTCCTGTAGATGTTTTGTTATTCAATGTTGATCATGAACATTATGCTTGACTCCATGTCCATGGTGTGCTGTAGTTATTTGTACCATAAGATCCTGTTGGATTATATCTTTGTTGTAGAACCTGTGGCATGCGCTTAGACTGTCTTGTATATGATGTTATTTATGTCCTTCAGTATTTAGAGTAGATGCTGTCAATTTTTCAGGTGATGCATGCCATGTTTAAATTGCTACCATGCTTGCGGTTTTCTTGATCAGGACGGTCTTTGTGCTGCAGCTGGCTTGTCTTTGTTTCTCTCTCTATATATATAGTAGGTCTGGTTCTGGTAAAATAATAATTCGCCCATGATATGTTTATATGAAATTAGAAAGCTGCAAAAACCAGTATAATGTTGTTTACCAGCACATGCTATAAAGTAAACTAACTAGTCATGATCTTAATTGGCCTCCTAGCATGAGTTGGAGTATTATTATCACACAGGTCGGGTGGATTGCTGTTGGATACCCTTTACCCAGTTATAGTATTTTGCTGAACCTTGTCTGCTGTGCTTTTTGCAGGCCACACAAGAAGAAGATTGGTCGATTGCCTTTTGAAGACCCTGGGGCTCGCTTGCTGCTGACTTTCTGGATGGCGGAGACGAGGCTTCGAAGTCAAGACCCAGCTGGTTTGTTACCAGGAGTGAGTCCCTGAAGTCGCTGATGATCGAGGCAGCTATTGAGAGAGGGAGAGAAAGATAGAAGCTTAGATCAAAATTTTGAGTTATGGAAAATTACCTACCTACCTTATGATTTATCGCGATGATGTTCCCCTGCATACAGTATACTTCTAGCTGATGCCTGCTATATTGGTTATGAATTTATGCTGACGTTATTCTTGTTACGCGCTAGTCGTCGTTAAGATATCTGGTGATATACAGATTGTGGAAGTTGAGTATCGGTTTCGCTATGTTTGTTTCTCTTGATGTCTTGCTGCTTGTAGCTCATCATCTTAGTCTTGTCTGCCCCCCTGCCCTAGACAGATGGCGACAGTAATTATTTGTTGCTGCAAAAAAGCACAGGCAAAGGGCTGGCTGTCATATGTTGTGCTCAGAAGACATTTCCACTGCTTTAGCAGAAGGCTCGTGGTGGGTTTTCTCCAGCTTTGGCTTGTTGCCAACAAAAAATCGCATCAAATATATTTAAGAGAAATGCATCTTCCGCCGCTGAGCTTGTACGTACTGGGAGAGAATTTACTTGAGAAGCAGAGGAAGGAGACAAGATGGTGTCTGATGCACCGTGCGTGCAGTCAAGTTTCAGGTTCAGTTGAGTTGAGCTCAGGAGCCAACCAAGCCTCCGTCTCCTTCCTTAATCCCATGTACCACTGTATTTCTCTAGCTATGCTGTGCAGTAATAATCAGTATAGCTATCCTATGTGGCGTTGCTCTTGCTGGAACTGCGGCCCGTCGCAGGCAGGGGATCCTGAGGACGGACGCCCGGCTGGCCGTACCCGAACTGCTGCGCCGCCATGCACGGCTCCTTGAGCGCGCCGATGCGCACCACCACCCTCTCCTCGCCGTCCCCATCCTCGCCCACCAGCGCCAGCGGGAGGTACCCCTTGGGGACCTTTCCTCTGTCGCCCCCGGTGCCGACGAAGACGTATGCTTCCACCGTCTCATCCTTCCTTCTCCAGGCGGCCATTGCTGCTCTTCTCCTCTGTTTAGGCCAACTCCACCGCGCAACTCCAAACGGACGTCCGGATTTTGTCCCTTTGGGTAGGGCGATGGGGTCGTGTCCGGGCCTGTTCTGGGATGCGGTAGCCGTGCGCCCAGCGCGTGGCCGCATCCGTTTGCCCCACCCTGTCCGCCAGGGCCAAAAATGCCCATATTTTCATATCAAAACTAGTTTGCACGTCCAAATATTTGTCTGAAAATAAAAATAGTTTTAAAACCCAATTGAAATTGTCTAATAAAATAGTTTTACAACCAAATCAAAATTGTCTTGACTGAACATAGAATGAACCAATACATCTATTGGTTGCCAATGTGATCCCACACGTGCTCAACCAAGTCATTTTGAAGATCCACGTGAGTGTGCCAATCACGCAGCTCACGGTGGAATTGGATAAACTGTTCAAATGTGGCCGGTTCTTGGTGTAGGGGCTCAACATTTTCACCTTGATAATCAAATCCTTGGTCGAAGATACTCTCATCACGCTCGTCCTCGACGATCATGTTGTGCATGATCACACAAGCAGTCATCACCTCCCAAAGCTTCGTTTCATCCCATGACAGTGCAGGGTTTCGGACGATACCCCACCGGGATTGAAGCACACCAAAAGCACGTTCCACATCCTCTCTGGCACTCTCTTGCATTTGGGCAAATCTCTTTCTGGCACGCCTTGACATGCCCCTTGTACTGGCCCTGCCAAGCAAATGGACAGTTCTTCCACTCTCAGTGCGTACAATCTATGCTGCCAAGCATGCCTGGAAAGCCTTTAGCTGCGTTGGTCGCCAACAATCTCTCTGTATCAGCGGCAGTTGCCTGCCTCAAGTACTCCGGGGCAAACACCCCGATTACAGCCTGGCAGAACTTATACATTGACATCAAACATGTTGTTCCACTCATACGCACATACTCATCCACCAGATCGCCTGGAATTCTATATGCAAGCATGCGGATGGCCGCGGTGCATTTCTGGTAAGAGGAGAATCCAAGCTTGCCAAGGGCATCCGTCTTGCACTCGAAGTATAGGTCATGAGCAACCACTCCCTCTCGGATACAATTGAACACATGCCTTGCCATTCGAAAACGGCGACGGAATTTATCCGGCTTGAAGAGCGGGGTGTTGGAAAAGTAATCGACATAGAGTAGAGCGTGGCCTCTCTCCCTGTTGCGGTTCAGGTTGGGAGCACGGCCAGGGACTGACCCCCTGTACCGAGGAAGCTGCCGTTGTATGTGGTCGTGAACGACCAGTGCAGCCACCACAAGATCTTCATCATTCGACGACGAATCGTCCGATGAACAAATGAAGTGGTGGAAGAAAAACTCATCTCCACTGTCCATACCTTTATGGGCAAAGTGTCGAACACCTTGCGGTCGTGGTGGCAAAGAGGCCGCGATGATCACCTCGACGCAACAGGGGTGGTTGGCGGCCGGCTACTGGCTGCTCTGGAGCTCTCGTCGGAAGCTGCCGCGGCCGTCGTGGTACGTCGCCAGAGGTCGTATCCCCTCTGCCACCGGCTACGACGGCGACGGCCAAACCTCCTCCGATCGACGGCCAAAACTACGGCGAAAGCGCGGGCGTGTTGGCGGCCATGTCGAGACGTTGTTTGGTATGGACGACCGTGGCCTGCGCAGTGAGGAGGCGGCCGGAGAATAGCGGCGGCGCCGGCGGGGAGCGGGGCGGGGAGAAGGGTGGAGGCGTTGGAAGCGAAGGGACTGCTAGTGTCCCCGACAGGCGGGCCACGGGAGGACAAGGGCGTGCGGTGAGCCCGTCCGCGCGATGTCCGTTTGACCCCAAACTCGGCGCAAGTTTGGGCCGGGGATGGGTCGAAAACGGACAAAATCCGGACATTTGTCCGTTTGGGGCCGCGCGTTGGGCCGCGCTATTCGTCTGTTCTACCCCAAACAGACGCATCCGGACAAGATGGGGTCGCGCGGAGAGAGAGAGAGCGCGAGCGCCATGCCATATGCTTTTATAGTGTGACAAAGGAAAATCATCCAGAATCAAGGAGAGTGAGTTTGGAAAAGGGTTCGTTCAGTTCAGATAGGAAACATGGGCTATGTGACAAGGTCAGATGAGTAACGTAGGGTATGTCACAAGGCGTGGTGACGCTGACTGAGTGCGTGGACGATAGGCTCCGATGTCCCGACATTTTGGGATTAGCCAAAGGAAATCGTCCACAAATGGTCCCTATCAAGGAAAACAGAGGCATCGGGGAGACTAATACAGGATCTCACATTACATGCGATCAATTAGATTAACCACATATATATATATATATATATATATATATATATATATATATATATATATATATATATATATTATATTCAGACATTCCGAAAAAGACAACATACCTCTACAACACTGAAAAAATTCTGCTCAAAACTCGCTGTACATTTAGAGATTCATAAAAGACAAATTCGAATGTGAATACTGGCAGCTTTGGGTGAATAGTATTTTGACATTACCCACATCCAATTTTGTCTTTTTTGTTTCTATTAGTGTAGGTCGAATTAGGAGCTGAAATCCTTTGAGGTTGTACATCAAACATTGATTTGTGTCTATATTTTTTTTGAGAATTTTTAAACATGTTTTGTATTTTCAAAAAATAAAAAAATTGATCTCACATAATGTGAGATTCTATAATAGTCTCCCGGGGTTAATTTGCGGGGTCCGTACGGTTTTGTACCACACTAACGGCTAACGTGCGCCTTGTCGTGCCGTTTTTCACATATGAGTTTTTTCTCGCTTGTATAATGATTTTTCGTTTACCTGGGCTTATTAGGCTCTGTGTGCTCAGGATGTAATTGACCTTATGATTCGGTAGGAATTACAGATACAATTTTTATATATCGCCTGTAGCAAGCGATACGGGCCAATCGTCCATAGATACTGCCATCCCGGTTTTTATGCAGAGGGAACTTTCCAGCCAAGTTTTTTTTTTCAGAAACCGGGTTCTTTCTTTCCCTTCCTTTCAGCCTTTTACCCTGTCATTATATATATGTATATGTATATATATAGTTCTATACAAGAACATTTTTTAAATACACATTAAGCTTTTTTCAAATACACATTGATTTTTTTAACATATGTTAAAAAAATTCAAATACATGCTGAACATTTTTCCTTACTCGTCTAATTTTCAAAAATTTGTTAACATTTTTAAATCCATAAATATTTTAAGTTTTACAATTGTTAAAAGTACATGAATTTTTTAACATATGTTGAAAAGAAATTAATGCATGTTGAACATTTTTTGTTACTCCTCTATTTATTAAAAATTCATGAACATTTGTAAATCCATAAACATTTTTAAGTTTCACAATTTTTAAAATTTCATGAACTTTTTCTAAAATTGTAATCATTCTATAGAAGTCATGAACATCTTTTGGAATTCATCTTTTTGACTTTGTGGTTTTTTTTAACATTAATAAAAATTACAAACATGGATTCGTGGTGTAAGCAACAAGTGACAATTTGAAAGAATGACGGCCGTGCAAAAGTCTTGATGTTTAAAACGTGCAACATGTAGACTCTCCAAAGTGAGTTTCTGTTGAGTCATTATAGACACGGCTTAAAGTACTACTCCACTATGTCATATATTTGGTGTCCTGTATACAATGTTTTGAGGACAACTATGCTCCCTATGTCATATATTTGTTTCTTCATGTAACATTGTTTGTTATCAATAAAATGTGTGATTACTCTAGTACTTCCAAGTGCGCATAAACATAACAAAAGTCATACAACATGTGTGTGTTTGTTTCGAAGCTTGATGAGGTACACATTTGAATCACACAAAATAAATATTGTTGACATCTCATACATTCTACAATCTCTACTGAGTTGCACCTAACCTTGACAGTTTTTTACTCTGGAAACTTCTACCAAGCCCCCCACCCCAATTATACACTTCAAAACACTCTACCAAATCTTGTAAGTATTTAAAAATACTATCAACAATGGCACACATAAATACAGCATAATGCAATAAGAAACATAAATCAGATACACTACATACACATGCTCAGCTTGCTATTGTTGAGTTGTGTTATCTTGTGCATATTTTATAATCTTCAACAGAAAGTTAGCCACAAAAAGATTTTTTTTTTCAAAAAATAGACAAAATATAGTTATGCAAGTAGGATTACCGTAGTCTACCGAATGGCAAACTCACACTAAGAATATAAAACTATTTTAGAAAATAATGTAATATTTTTTCTTGCTTAAATTTTGGTGAAATATAATATACAATAATAATTATAAGAACATAATTTAATAAAAATATGACAAAATATAGTGAAATGTAGCACACCAAAATGTATTTGTAGTGATAAATATTTAAATTATATAACATAAATGTACCTTATATACAACATGTGGTTAAAATTGTTAATTTTGTTAGATATACTTGATAAACAAAATTTAAAATAATACATGGAAGAGTGTATCAGTAAGAATGACACATGCACACACACACACACACATAATGATGAGATGAGTTATGATTAAGTAAAAGAGTTTAGTATAAATAAGTTAAACATTGAAAGAAAGTGTAAACACCCCCTGAACTATCACATTTGGAGCACATCACCCCCAAACTACAAACCGGGGTCATAATCCGCTAAACTAACCAAAACCAAACAAATCGCCCCCTGAGTGTGGTTTTAGCGGTTTGGAAAACAAGTTTTGTCTACGTAGCAGGGGTGATTAATCAACTACCCCAAATCTGGGCTGAGGTTGGTGTCTGATTCCAAATTTCATATGCAGATCCACATCAATTTCAATCTACATCAATTAAAATTATCATAATATTGCCGCATGAAACTCGTGTAACAGGTGATGCGGTTCCTGACCAATCCTTACAAGCCAATGATTGCGGCGTTCTCAAGTCCTGGCCCTAAGAACATCACTACTCTTGTCAAAGCATTTGGAGAATGTCGCCCGCTGAGGTAACTTGCAAACTTAGTAAGCAATATCTTGCCTTTTTATACACGTCTTACTTGAATAAGTACAAGTCAGTTATACAACTTTAGTAACCATATTTTTTGTTTTAGTTATACAAATTTAGTAACCATATTTTTCGTGTCTATATCATCAAATGTCAAAAGATAAAAAACCCATATGAGGAGAGTTGTGTGTATTTCATTAGATAGAAAGATGAGTACAACACCGAAGAAAGGCATCGTACAATGCTAAAGATGGCAATGACCCAACAAAACAAAAGCAAAATGCCAAAAGATCATCCACATATCATTGCTACCTTGATGAAAGGAGTAACCAGAAAACATGTGTTAGAATATCTTCTGGTAGGTAAGAAAATTTACATAATCTATTTCCAGGTTCTGATCATGGGGACAGAGATGACAACGCTGAGATGCCTCATGGCAATGCGGACATCCTCACCACAATCCTAAAGCTGGTCGACAAGTATGATCTGTATGGAAGCGTGGCCTTCCCCAAACATCACAACTAGGCCGACATACCGGAGATTTATCGCCTCACGACGAAGACGAAGGTCTGCAGAATGTCATATCCACCATATTTTAGCTTCAGCATCTTATTTTCAGTTTCTGACGGGAAACATTGGGTATCTCCTGCCGGGTGTCTTCATCAATCCCGCTCTTGTGGATCCTTTCAACCTTGCACTGACCTAGGTCAACTTAAGCTTCAGTTATCTGACAATGACAATCACTTGATGCTTTCCTGTTGCCATAGAAAATAAAAGATAAACACAACTTAATATTGGCAATCATATGGCCTTTAGGCTACGGCGCACGGGCTCCCGATCGTCGCCACCAAGAACGGTGGTCCAGTCGACATTACCAATTTAAGCATGCATCTTGTGTTTCCACATCCTATGTTGTAAATTTGCAGTGCACTAGTTGTGTCTGAAAGTGCATGTAACTGCTGAAAGTGCAATGATGCCCTTAAATCATATTTTGATGTTGATGACAAAATACATATGGGGGACAATTACATTTGCTAAGTGTATACACACGATATCAGTCTCTTTGGCATCATTGTGTAGGGATCATGGCCCCATCAAACGATATATGACTCAAGCTTGATGGTAACAAGAAAAGAAGCATAGTTTTTTTTTTCATTTAATCTTGAGTTATAGGGATCCCACACTATTAAGAGAGGATCAAAGGGGTACGTTCAAGATTTGCTTGAGTCATCATCTTTTCACAACCACCCTACACTTTCATGGCTCAACAAATATGCCTTAGCCAAAAATCACGCTCTATACATCCTATAAAAATTACTTAGACAAAATCTCAAATGAAAACTACCACTCTCTATGCTTTCTGCCGGATAGTCTGGATGGGGTCCCGGATCGTCCGGACAGTATTATGGATTGTCCGACTAGACCACCGGAAGGCACCCGAAGGTTGCTGCTGGAGCCGGATCATCCGGACTGGTAGCCGGATTGTCTAGGTGTGGTCCGGATTGTCTGGGTCCCTATCCAGATCATCCAGCCATCACCGAGACACTCTGCCTAGATGCCTATCCAGAGAACCATTTCATCTAAGGCTGGCCCGGATGTTTTGTTCTTCACCCTGGACGTCCGGCCAGCCCATGTGCACAGCCGCCTGTGTTATTATTGCTGGTCTCATCCTCATACATCCAGAACCAATGGATGGCTAGATGGGTTTGACCCAACCGGATCATCACGGAATTGCTCGGATTGTCTAAGTATTTATCCGGGTCATCCGTACAGCTAAATAAAATTGCCCATCAACACTATTTTGATGGGACTATAAACACCCCTCTCCAGGATCATATTCATCCCAAGAACACAAGTGCTCTCTCACACTCTCCCACTCACTCAATCTTAGACACTAAGAAGATTTGTGAGAGTTCTTGACAGTTGGTCTGACCAAGTGATAGATCCACTCCCTCTCCTTATTGTTACCAAAGAAAATCGTGATTTGCGCAAGTCTTGAGCATTTCCCCCCTTGATCTTATCACTCTTGGACGCCAGAGACTCCTAGGCGGTTGGACTTCTTTAGAGAGGAGTCATTCATTTTGATTACCCCCGAAAAGTTTGTAAAGGTGACCACCTCAAGGTCTACCACTAGTGGTTGAGAAATGCCTTCGTGGTGTTGTCTCAAGAGGAGAATAGGGTGCGCCTTCTTGGTAACATCTGCCCCTCCAATGGTGACTAGCTTCCCTCCAAGGAAGTTAACATCGACATACATCCTTGTCTCCGGAGTTTCGGTTATCCCTAACCCTAACTCTCTACTTGTGGTTACTTATCTTATTATTTTTACTTATATCTTATTGTGCTCGTTTATCTTGCTCGAAGTTGTTGTTGAATATATTTCAAGCACTATATTCACCTTTGCAATTGTTAGGTACACTTTCATATTTCGCATTATTGCCTAAAATTGCTAAGTAATAATTAATTTTTTAATTGTACCTATTCACCCCCTCTAAGTCCATCTCGATCCTTTCAATTCGTATCAGAACTTTGTGCTCTATTCTTGTGACTTAACCGCCCTAGAGGGAGATGAGTTAAGAAGGGGCCACGATACTTCCAGATTCTCGTGAGGTACTCGAATCCCCGAAAGAGGATAAGATGTTCTCTCACGATCATATGGCCAGAGATCTTCATAAACAAATGAAGGAGCATGATACATCTATTGAGGCCTTGTGAAAGGATCGATACGGTTGCCTACGGGGACGAGGGTTGAATAGGAGACTACACATGTTAACCTTGGTTGTCAATTTTAGGGATAAGAGGATAAATAAGGTTCACTAGAAATGTAACTAGGTGAATGTTGGAAATATGCCCTAGAGGCAATAATAAAATGGTTATTATTATATTTCCTTGTTCATGATAATTGTCTATTGTTCATGCTATAATTGTGTTATCCGGAAATCGTAATACATGTGTGAATACATAGACCACAACATGTCCCTAGTGAGCCTCTAGTTGACTAGCTCGTTGATCAACAGATAGTCATGGTTTCCTGACTATGGACATTGGATGTCATTGATAATGGGATCACATCATTAGGAGAATGATGTGATGGACAAGACCCAATCCTAAGCATAGCGCAAAGATCGTGTAGTTCGTTTGCTAGAGCTTTTCCAAATGTCAAGTATCATTTCCTTAGACCATGAGATTGTGCAACTCCCGGATACCGTAGGAGTGCTTTGGGTGTTCCAAACGTCACAACGTAACTGGGTGGCTATAAAGGTACACTATGGGTATCTCCGAAAGTGTCTGTTGGGTTGGCACGAATCGATACTGGGATTTGTCACTCCGTATGACGGAGAGGTATCTCTGGGCCCACTCGGTAATGCATCATCATAATGAGCTCAATGTGACCAAGTGTCTGGTCACGGGATCATGCATTACTGTACGAGTAAAGTGACTTGCCGGTAACGAGATTGAACAAGGTATTGGGATACCGACGATCGAATCTCGGGCAAGTAACGTACCGATTGACAAAGGGAATTGTATAGGGGATTGATTGAATCCTCGACATCATGGTTCATCCGATGAGATCATCGTGGAACATGTGGGAGCCAACATGGGTATCCAGATCCCGCTGTTGGTTATTGACCGGAGAGTCGTCTCGGTCATGTCTGCATGTCTTCCGAACCCGTAGGGTCTACACACTTAAGGTTCGGTGATGCTAGGGTTGTAGAGATACTAGTATGCGGTAACCCGAAAGTTGTTCGGAGTCCCGGATGAGATCCCGGACGTCACGAGGAGTTCCGGAATGGTCCGGAGGTGAAGAATTATATATAGGAAGTCCAGTTTCGGCCACCGGGAAAGTTTCGGGGGTCACCCGTATTGTACCGGGACCACCGGAAGGGTCCCGGGGGTCCACCGGGTGGGGCCACCTATCCCGGAGGGCCCCATGGGCTGAAGTGGGAAGGGAACCAGCCCCTGGTGGGCTGGTGCGCCCCCATGGGCCTCCCCCTGCGCCTAGGGTTGGAAACCCTGGGGGTGGGGGGCGCCCCACCTGACTTGGGGGGCAAGTTCCCCCCCCCTTGGCCGCCGCCCCCCTGTAGATGGGATCTCTAGGGCCGCCCCCCCAGGGGGCCTATATAAAGGGGGAGGGGGAGGGAGGGCAGCCGTACCACAGCCCCTGGCGCCTCCCTCTCCCTCCCGTGACACATCTCCCTCCTCCCGTAGCGCTTGGCGAAGCCCTGTCGGAATCCCGCTACTTCCACCACCACGCCGTCGTGCTGCTGGATCTCCATCAACCTCTGCTTCCCCCTTGCTGGATCAAGAAGGAGCAGACGTCGCTGCTCCGTACGTGTGTTGAACGCGGAGGTGCCGTCCATTCGGCGCTCGGTCATCGGTGATTTGGATCACGACGAGTACGACTCCATCAACCCCGTTCACTTGAATGCTTCCGCTCGCGATCTACAAGGGTATGTAGATGCACTCCTCTCTCTCGTTGCTAGATGACTCCATAGATTGATCTTGGTGATGCGTAGAAAATTTTAAATTTCTGCTACGATCCCCAACAGTGGCATCATGAGCTAGGTCTATGCGTAGTTTCTATGCACGAGTAGAACACAAACTTGTTGTGGGCGTAGATGTTGTCAATTTTTCTTGCCACTACTAGTCTTATCTTGTTTCGGCGGCATCGTGGGATGAAGCGGCCCGGACCGACCTTACACGTACGCTTACGTGAGACAGGTTCCACCTACTGACATGCACTAGTTGCATAAGGTGGCTAGCGGGTGTCTGTCTCTCCCACTTTAGTCGGAACGGATTCGATGAAAAGGGTCCTTATGAAGGGTAAATAGAAATTGGCATATCACGTTGTGGTTTTGGCGTAAGTAAGAAACGTTCTTGCTAAGAAACCTATAGCAGCCACGTAAAAACTTGCAACAACAATTAGAGGACGTCTAACTTGTTTTTGCAACATATGTCGTGTGATGTGATATGGCCAAAAGGATGTGATGAATGAAATATATGTGATGTATGAGATTGATCATGTTCTTGTAATAGGAATCACGACTTGCATGTCGATGAGTATGACAACCGGCAGGAGCCATAGGAGTTGTCTTTATTTTTTGTATGACCTGCGTGTCATTGAATAACGCCATGTAAATTACTTTACTTTATTGCTAAACACGTTAGCCATAGAAGTAGAAGTAATCGTTGGCGTGACAACTTCATGAAGACACGATGATGGAGATCATGATGATGGAGATCATGGTGTCATGCCGGTGACGAAGATGATCATGGCGCCCCGAAGATGGAGATCAAAGGAGCAAAATGATATTGGCCATATCATGTCACTATTTGATTGCATGTGATGTTTATCATGTTTTACATCTTATTTGCTTAGAATGACGGTAGCTTAAATAAGATGATCCCTCACTAAAATTTCAAGAAAAGTGTTCTCCCTAACTGTGCACCGTTGCGAAGGTTCGTTGTTTCGAAGCACCACGTGATGATCGGGTGTGATAGATTCTAACGTTCGAATACAACGGGTGTTGACGAGCCTAGCATGTACAGACATGGCCTCGGAACACATGCGAAACACTTAGGTTGACTTGACGAGCCTAGCATGTATAGACATGGCCTCGGAACACGGAAGACCGAAAGGTCGAGCATGAGTCGTATAGAAGATACGATCAACATGAAGATGTTCACCGATGTTGACTAGTCCGTCTCACGTGATGATCGGACACGGCCTAGTTGACTCGGATCATGTTTCACTTAGATGACTAGAGGGATGTCTATCTGAGTGGGAGTTCATTGAATAATTTGATTAGATGAACTTAATTATCATGAACTTAGTCTAAAATCTTTACAATATGTCTTGTAGATCAAATGGCCCACGCTAATGTTGCCCTCAACTTCAATGCGTTCCTAGAGAAAACCAAGTTGAAAGATGATGGCAACAACTATACGGACTGGGTCCGGAACCTGAGGATCATCCTCATAGCTGCCAAGAAAGATTATGTCCTAGAAGCACCGCTAGGTGATGCACCCATCCCAGAGAACCAAGACGTTATGAACGCTTGGCAGTCACGTGCTGATGATTACTCCCTCGTTCAGTGCGGCATGCTTTACAGCTTAGAACCGGGGCTCCAAAAGCGTTTTGAGCAACACGGAGCATATGAGATGTTCGAAGAGCTGAAAATGGTTTTCCAAGCTCATGCCTGGGTCGAGAGATATGAAGTCTCTGACAAGTTCTTCAGTTGTAAGATGGAGGAAAATAGTTCTGTCAGTGAGCACATACTCAAAATGTCTGGGTTACACAACCGCTTGACTCAGCTGGGAGTTAATCTCCCGGATGACGCGGTCATTGACAGAATCCTTCAGTCGCTTCCACCGAGGTACAAGAGCTTTGTGATGAACTTCAATATGCAGGGGATGGAAAAGACCATTCCTGAGGTATATTCAATGCTGAAATCAGCGGAGGTGGAGATCAAAAAGGAACATCAAGTGTTGATGGTGAATAAAACCACTAAGTTCAAGAAAGGCAAGGGTAAGAAGAACTTCAAGAAGGACGGCAAGGGAGTTGCCGCGCCCGGTAAGCCAGTTGCCGGGAAGAAGCCAAAGAATGGACCCAAGCCTGAGACTGAGTGCTTTTATTGCAAGGGAAGTGGTCACTGGAAGCGGAACAGCCCCAAGTACTTAGCGGACAAGAAGGCCAGCAACACCAAAGGTATATGTGATATACATGTAATTGATGTGTACCTTACTAGTACTCGTAGTAGCTCCTGGGTATTTGATATGGTGCGGTTGCTCATATTTGTAACTCAAAACAGGAGCTGCGGAATAAACGGAGACTGGCGAAGGACGAGGTGACGATGCGCGTCGGGAATGGTTCCAAGGTCGATGTGATCGCCGTCGGCACACTACCTCTGCATTTACCTACGGGATTAGTTTTAAACCTCAATAATTGTTATTTAGTGCCAGCTTTGAGCATGAACATTGTATCTGGATCTCGTTTAATGCGAGATGGCTACTCATTTAAATCCGACAATAATGGTTGTTCTATTTATATGAGAGATATGTTTTATGGTCATGCCCCGCTGGTCAATGGTTTATTCTTAATGAATCTCGAACGTGATGTTACACATATTCATAGTGTGAATACTAAAAGATGTAAAATTGATAACGATAGTCCCACATACTTGTGGCACTGCCGCATTGGTCACATTGGTGTCAAGCGCATGAAGAAGCTCCATGCTGATGGACTTTTAGAGTCTCTCGATTATGAATCATTTGACACATGCGAACCATGCCTCATGGGCAAAATGACCAAGACTCCGTTCTCCGGAACAATGGAGCGAGCAACCAACTTATTGGAAATCATACACACTGATGTGTGCGGTCCAATGAGTGTTGAGGCTCGCAGTGGCTATCGTTATGTTCTCACTCTCACTGATGACTTGAGTAGATATGGGTATGTCTACCTAATGAAACACAAGTCTGAGACCTTTGAAAAGTTCAAGCAATTTCAGAGTGAGGTTGAGAATCAACGTGACAGAAAAATAAAGTTCTTACGATCAGATCGTGGAGGGGAACATTTGAGTCACGAATTTGGCACACACTTAAGGAAATGTGGAATAGTTTCACAACTCACGCCGCCTGGAACACCTCAGCAAAATGGTGTGTCCGAACGTCGTAATCGCACTATATTGGATATGGTGCGATCTATGATGTCTCTTACCGATCTACCGCTCTCATTTTGGGGCTATGCTTTAGAGACTGCCGCATTCACTTTAAATAGGGCTCCGTCGAAATCCGTTGAGACGACACCGTATGAATTATGGTTTGGGAAGAAACCTAAGCTGTCGTTTCTAAAAGTTTGGGGATGCGATGCTTATGTCAAGAAACTTCAACCTGAAAAGCTCGAACCCAAGTCGGAAAAATGCGTCTTCATAGGATACCCTAAGGAAACCATTGGGTATACCTTCTACCTCAGATCCGAAGGCAAGATCTTTGTTGCCAAGAACGGGTCCTTTCTGGAGAAAGAGTTTCTCTCGAAAGAAGTAAGTGGGAGGAAAGTGGAGCTTGATGAAGTACTACCTCTTGAACTGGTAAGTAGCGCAGCTCAGGAAGATGTTCCTGTGGTGCCTGCACTGACTAGAGATGAAGTTAGTGATGATGATCAAGGTACTTCGGATCAAGTTACTACTGAACTTCGTAGGTCCACGAGGACACGTTCCACACCAGAGTGGTATGGCAACCCTGTCCTGGAAATCATGTTGTTAGACAACGGTGAACCTTCGAACTATGAAGAAGCAATGGCGGGCCCAGATTCCAACAAATGGCTTGAAGCCATGCAATCCGAGATAGGATCCATGTATGAAAACGAAGTATGGACTTTGACTGACTTGCCCGATGATCGGCGAGCCATAGAAAATAAATGGATCTTTAAGAAGAAGACAGACGCGGATGGTAATGTGACCATCTATAAGGCTCGACTTGTCGCTAAGGGTTATCGACAAGTTCAAGGGGTTGACTACGATGAGACTTTCTCACCCGTAGCGAAGCTGAAGTCCGTCCGAATCATGTTAGCAATTGCCGCATACTATGATTATGAGATATGGCAAATGGACGTCAAAACGGCATTCCTTAACGGCTTTCTTAAGGAAGAATTGAATATGATGCAGCCGGAAGGTTTTGTCGATCCTAAGAATGCTAACAAGGTATGCAAGCTCCAGCGCTCCATCTATGGGCTGGTGCAAGCATCTCGGAGTTGGAACATTCGATTTGATGAGATGATCAAAGCGTTTGGATTTACACAGACTTATGGAGAAGCCTGTGTTTACAAGAAAGTGAGTGGGAGCTCTGTAGCATTTCTCATATTATATGTGGATGACATATTATTGATGGGAAATGATATAGAATTCTTGGAAAGTATAAAGGCCTATTTGAATAAGTGTTTTTCAATGAAGGACCTTGGAGAAGCTGCTTATATATTAGGCATCAAGATCTATAGAGATAGATCAAGACGCCTCATTGGTCTTTCATAAAGTACGTACCTTGACAAGATATTGAAGAAGTTCAATATGGATCAGTCCAAGAAGGGGTTCTTGCCTGTATTGCAAGGTGTGCAATTGAGCACGGCTCAATGCCCGACCACGGCAGAAGATAGAGAAAAGATGAGTGTCATCCCCTATGCCTCGGCCATAGGGTCTATTATGTATGCCATGCTGTGTACCAGACCGGATGTAAACCTTGCCGTAAGTTTGGTAGGAAGGTACCAAAGTAATCCCAGCATGGAACACTGGACAGCGGTCAAGAATATCCTGAAGTACCTAAAGAGGACTAAGGATATGTTTCTCGTTTATGGAGGTGACGAAGAGCTCATCGTAAAGGGTTACGTCGATGCTAGCTTCGACACAGATCTGGATGACTCTAAGTCACAAACCGGATACGTGTATATTTTGAATGGTGGGGCAGTAAGCTGCTGCAGTTGCAAGCAAAGCGTTGTGGCGGGATCTACATGTGAAGCGGAGTACATGGCGGCCTCAGAGGCAGCACAAGAAGCAATCTGGATAAAGGAGTTCATTACCGACCTAGGGGTGATTCCCAATGCGTCGGGCCCGATGACTCTCTTCGGTGACAACACTGGAGCTATTGCCCTTGCCAAGGAGCCCAGGTTTCATAGGAAGACCAGGCATATCAAGCGTCGCTTCAACTCCATTCGTGAAAGTGTTCAAAATGGAGACATAGATATTTGTAAAGTACATACAGACCTGAATGTAGCAGATCCGTTGACTAAACCTCTCCCTAGAGCAAAACATGATCAACACCAGAACTCTATGGGTGTTCGATTCATCACAATGTAACTAGATTATTGACTCTAGTGCAAGTGGGAGACTGTTGGAAATATGCCCTAGAGGCAATAATAAAATGGTTATTATTATATTTCCTTGTTCATGATAATTGTCTATTGTTCATGCTATAATTGTGTTATCCGGAAATCGTAATACATGTGTGAATACATAGACCACAACATGTCCCTAGTGAGCCTCTAGTTGACTAGCTCGTTGATCAACAGATAGTCATGGTTTCCTGACTATGGACATTGGATGTCATTGATAACGGGATCACATCATTAGGAGAATGATGTGATGGACAAGACCCAATCCTAAGCATAGCACAAAGATCGTGTAGTTCATTTGCTAGAGCTTTTCCAAATGTCAAGTATCATTTCCTTAGACCATGAGATTGTGCAACTCCCGGATACCGTAGGAGTGCTTTGGGTGTTCCAAACGTCACAACGTAACTGGGTGGCTATAAAGGTACACTACGGGTATCTTCGAAAGTGTCTGTTGGGTTGGCACGAATCGAGACTGGGATTTGTCACTCCGTATGACGGAGAGGTATCTCTGGGCCCACTCGGTAATGCATCATCATAATGAGCTCAATGTGACCAAGTGTCTGGTCACGGGATCATGCATTACGGTACGAGTAAAGTGACTTGCCGGTAACGAGATTGAACAAGGTATTGGGATACCGACGATCGAATCTCGGGCAAGTAACTTACCGATTTACAAAGGGAATTGTATACGGGATTGATTGAATCCTCGACATCATGGTTCATCCGATGAGATCATCGTGGAACATGTGGGAGCCAACATGGGTATCCAGATCCCGCTGTTGGTTATTGACCGGAGAGTCGTCTCGGTCATGTCTGCATGTCTCCCGAACCCGTAGGGTCTACACACTTAAGGTTTGGTGACGCTAGGGTTGTCCCCGCGATATGACCCGGCCGGAAGTATGCCCGACCAGACTTGGCATTTCGCTGATGACCCGGCGGAGGACTAGCGACTCATGGGTCTGGCGGCTCATTGGTCAGACAGCTCATGAACCAGACGACTCATGGATGGCCCCGACGGCGGGTCAGATAGAATACAAGGCCCAAGGCCCAGAAGGCCGGCTCACGTTTATGATGGGCCGGCTTAAGAAGAAAGGGATGACGAATATTTCCTTTACGAGGAAGCAAGACCCGGACTTGTAATTAACTTGTAAGAGAAGATAGACTAGTCCTAGTCCTACTAGGACTCCACATGTAACCCGCCCCTCTAACTTATATAAGGAGGGGCAGGGCACCCCAAAGAGGGACAGGCAACAAGAAATAATCTCTAGGGCTAAACACCGAGAGCCGGAGCCGGCGAATCTCCCGTGATCATAATGAGACCTAGCCTCAAACAGCACGTAGGGTTGTTACCGGATGATGTTTCCCGGGGCCCAAAGCTGTCTAAACCCTTGTCTTGTGCGTTGATCCGCCCTGCGTCTCTCATCCCAATCAACCCCTCTCAAGCTACTACATAGATGCGCTGGCTTCACGACTAAGTCCTCACGCTAAGGACATCTGCCGTGACAATTCCACGACAGTTGGCGCCCACCGTGGGGCCTGCGCACGGTGGTGATGAGTTCTTGAAGGGATCTTTTACTAAGAATCGAGAGGCTCACGATCGACCGGATGAAGAAAGCCGGTCAGAAGAATCTACATTGACTCCGTGTTCAGTCATCGGAGATTAAATCAATCCTCATCTCAAAATCAAGGATAGAAGAAAAGTCTACAACGGCGCACACGGCAACTCCTGTCGGTTCGATTTTCTCCTCTGCAACGGCCAACGGGATCGTCTAAAAAAATGCACGTGGCCGGTACAAGCGGCAACGGAGAACAGAAATCAGATTGGTTTGGATCTGATTCAGATTGAGAAAGAGAAGAAAAAGTACAACAGCGACATCCACGCGTGAGGATCTGTGTGATCCAGCATGCAAGCAAGATGCTGCCTGCCCTGTCCTTCCATCCATGACGTCACCAGATGACAAAAACTGCACACGGATCGACACAAATTGCTCGTGTTAGTATTCATGCATGCAGGAGTTCCTCTGGTTTGACCGGTTGTAAGCATTGCTATCCACGTGAGGGCTATTGTCCCGGAGTACTAGTTGTTCCACAACCGGCCCTGATGCTGGAAAGGATACGGATCCGGTTTTAAAAAAAGGAAACAAACCACGACCCGGAAGTTTGAGCGTGAAACTCGTTTTTACTGGTTTCCATCGGGCCGGTGGCCCCTGAGCCGCAGCCGCTCTCCACGTTCGAGTCCGGGTCTGCCTCCACCTGCGAGCCAGCCTGCCGCGTCAAAACACCGGGTCGTCTCTGTTGGTTCCCTCTGGGCTGCCCCCGTGACGAGCCGACCTGTGGACCAGCGAGCCTCGTGCCATTTTCTGCTGCGGCCCCGCGACATGTCACCGACTGTTTCAGCCGCTGCAATATGCCTCCACAAGCCGCAGCGACCTCTACTGAGTCGCCGGGCAGGCCTCTGCTCCTCTTTCGGTCACAAAACATCAGGTGATATCCATCTAAGCCTATTTTTTAGCACATATTGTTTTTGTCAAAAAACAATCACTTTGGTATGTACACTTTTACGTGCAGGACAATGATTCATCATAAAGATGGTGTAATGCCGTATCCATGGAGTGTGCGGTAGCATCATCATGCAACGGCATCTGCGACCGCTTACTGTTCAACAGGTGGGCGCAAGCCGCCGCCCCTACGGTCCAGTCTACATCAACGCGCCAGCCGACTCAACCATGTGCGCCGCTTTACAATGCCACGGACGACTTGCCCGTCCACCCTCGCGGCCGGCTACAATGTGACAGACAACTTACCCGTCCGCCCCCGCCGCCGACTCGGCGTCCGCATGGCTTACCGCTCCTGCGATTGACTCGCCCGACTGCACCGGCTTACAACGCTGCGGTCGGCTCATCTGCCTGCTCCCGCGGCCGACTCGGCCGTGATTGGTTTCAGCTTCACCATGATGATCATCAACTCCGCGGTGGATAATTTCTGGCCTAACATATCAGGTGAAATCAATCCAGTAAATTTTTATATATTATATATTGTTTTCTTTAAAAAGAGCAATTACTCTGGCTTGCGATGTTTTTTTTTGATGTAGGACAATTGTTCACTACATCAACACGACATGGTTGACTCGCCCATCCGCGCGGTTTACCACACCGGCGATTGACTCGCCCGACCGCACCGGCTTACAACGCCGTGGCCGTCTCTCGCGACCGCGCCAGCTTATAACGCCGTGGCCGTCTCTCGCGACCGCGCCGGCTTACAACGCCGTGGCTGTCTCTCGCGACCGCGCCGACTTACAACGCCGTGGCTGTCTCTCGCGACCGCGCCGACTTACAACGCCGAGGCCGTCTCTCGCGGCCTGGTCTACATCAACATACCAGGCCGCACTTGTCTGGATGAGTTGTTTATTGATTATGAGCAAGTCAGTACTTGGGAAGCCCGGTTTTTCTTCCAACAAGCTGGAGGCAAATTATCATATATTATCAGCCGTCGTCTGCACTGGACGGCTCAATGGGCATGCACACAAGTCGCCGCCACTACAGTTTGGTTAACTTCAAAACATCCAGTTGGAAGGAACCATTGGCCGAGTTGCTGACACGGCTCATACGGGATCATTTATAACCCGCCGCAGTCACTTCAACCTTCTGTGGATTCACATCGCGCTATCAATACCAATGATATACACCTTATGCCATGATCAATATGGAGAATCTCAAAGCCAACTCCTCGAATCGACTTGAGACTCGGGGGCTACGATGATATGACTCGACAGCATTGGTCGGTTTCAATGCATTCAAGAACTCCGTGTCATTGGAGGGAAAAATAACCCGGTCCTGGAGGCTACCGCCATATTGGTAAAAAGTTTAAAGGCCGTCAGAAAATTTCCGGCTTAAAAAGAAGGAGTCCGGTCAAAATCCGGCTCAAGAGACTTGACATCTCCCACAAGGCATTGAAGCTCTTAATATCCGGTTTAAATCCGGTTCAAGTTTGAATTCTCAGGGAAAATTAAAGGGACCAAAGAGTCTGTTACAAAGCACAACTCAAACATAGGTACCCTACTTTAAGGACCATTGGGAGCTGATCGTATTCGAATTTAGCTTAACCCTTTTGGTGTGACCCTGATCGTATTCGAATCAGAGTCGTTAAATATTCTCATGATCACTAGGGGGCTTCCTGTTCAAACATAGGTCGTATTCGAACCAAAGAGAACATAGCTGTCGGTACCCTCTTGATCGGCACACTGCCGAGCTCACTAGGGGGCTTCTTGATCGTATTCGAATCATAGCTCAACCCCTCTTGGGAACCGACGTGGATCGTATTCGAATCAGCGTCGTTAAACAACTCTCAAGGTCATTTGGGGGCTTCCTGTTCAAACATAGGTCGTATTCGAACCAAAGAGAACATAGCTGTCGGTACCCTCTTGATTGGCAACGCCAAAGCCACTGGGGGCTATATGATCGTATTCGAATCTTAGCTTAACCCCTTTGGGACAGTTTTCTGATCGTATTCGAATCAGAAGCCTCAAAATTTTTGAAGTCTCTTTTTGCAAATAATTTTTGGGATTTTATTTGAAGCTCTTTTGAACACATCTAAAGTGTATATGAGTGGTTTCTATTTAAACCCGGCTTGATTTTCGATGATAAGTCGCCGGCTTATGACAATCATCATCTATGTGGAAGCATTGGCTTCTAAGGATTGGGTTATCACACTTACTGCTCAGGTATCATAAGCCGGCAGTACAGTTCAATATCACAGGTATGATATTGTTTATACATAATTATGTTTAAACTAGCCCTGGCTATGGACTTTAAGCCGCCGGTATGTTTTGAATTGCGCCATTGGAATCATGCGCGTATCAAAGATTGGGTTATCACCCTTATTGTGCAGGTCATATAAACTGACAAATGCAAATTCAATATCATAAGTATGATAATATTGTTATGTTTCAAAGTTATGATTCATAATAGGCTTATCTGTGACTCCTTTTTTACACATCAGTGGTCATATGTAAGATATTATGACCCGCCCTGCGGTAAACCGCCAAGGGTTCTTGCGATCTACTTGTGTGCAGGATAAGACTACATTTGGGTAGTTACCCGCCCTGGCTTTTGATATTAAGTCGCCAGGGCGTATGTTGTTTAAACTCTATGCAAGATTTGCAGAACTATGACTTATAAATGTTTAAGTCCAAGCTCATCATTAAAATCGATGCTTCAAAATGATTATCCGTTCTGGATTTTCTCAAAGGCTATAAGCCGCCGGGTTATAAAAATTCCGTCTTACAATGGAGGCGTATTAAATCGCCATCGGCCAAGGGGCCCTGGTATTTAAAACTCCGGATTTACTTATCAACAGATAAGGTATTTGAATCTTCAAATAGCCAAACTTGGCTGGATTTTCACTATGATATTGAATTTGAAGATTTTCACAAACCGGGTTATTCAAATTTTTAATAGCCAACATGGCTGGATTTTTATTATGGTTATCAGTAACTAATATTATGATTGAGGTTTTCAAAGTCGCTTTGGCGCAATGGCTATTATTTTATCAATGGATATGATTTATTCTACAATGAAAAGAATAGTCCCGAGTCGCTGCAGGCTTACGACCCGGCACTTGGGGGCTACATTATTCAAATTGATATTACATCAAATATGCAAGTCCCGTGTCACTGCCAGCATGCACCATGGCACTTGGGGGCTAATGCAAAGTCATTTTTTGCTCAACTTATTGAAGACCCGACTCATCACATTCTAAATGAGCCGGCCCTTAGGGGCTACCAATTGCTCTTGTCGAAAATTCGAGGTACACAAGCCTTAATCCATTATATTGAAAGATCCACTATTCAGTTGGTAGAGTACAAAGCTCTTAACCTTGTGGACGTGGGTTCAAGCCCCATGGGGGAGATTACATCATGTACTGTTATTATCAATGATCATATTTACAAAGTCCCTGCTCATTATTGCATAATGACCCGGCCCTTGGGGGCTACGCTGGTTGAAGTTTATATGAGCATAAGGCAATTACAAGTCCCAGGTTGCTGCAAGCATGACAACCCGGCACTTGGGGGCTACATAATATGGAGTATTCAGTTGTTACTAGTGACTGAGATGAACAATATAGATTTCTTCAAAGTGGCAGCATTTATATTGAAGCAAGTCTTAAGCCATCACTTTGTTTTACTCAAGACTTGGGGGCTACAGGTATTATATTATTATCGAAGAAATATTTTCAAATTCTTTGTTTTGAGCAAACCAGATTGACCCGGCGTCACCAATCATTATGACCCTGTGTCTACAACCCGGCATCATCAAAAATCATGAACCGGCGTTGGCAACAATCATGACCCGGAATTATCAGCTTTTATAACCCGACAATGGTGGTAATCATAAACCGGCAAGTTTTACATCTTCAAGCCGGCTGGATATCAGTTGAATATTTCAGAGACTAATATTTTTGTCAAGTCAGAGCATTGAAGGCCAATTCAAATGGATTCTTTATTTACAAGAGCCAATATCAGCAAATGGGTTATGAATTTGGCCTATTGACCCGGATATTCCAGGAGAAAATGTCAAGGACTCAAGGATGATCAGGTGCCGGTTTACAAGAATATTTAACCCGGAGCACAACCTTGTCAAATTTGTTCTTGTGTTTATGTTGCAGGATCAGTTTAACATGGATAAATCCAAATTAAACTGGGGGCTAATGTCGGGGATATAACCCGCGATATGACCCGGCCGGAAGTATGACCTCACCGGACTTGGCATTTCGCTGATGACCCGGCGGAGGACTAGAGGACTAGCGACTCATGGGTCTGGCGGCTCATTGGTCAGACAGCTCATGAACCAGACGACTCATGGATGGCCCCGACGGCGGGTCAGATAGAAGACAAGGCCCAAGGCCCAGAAGGCCGGCTCACGTTTATGATGGGCCGGCTTAAGAAGAAAGGGATGACGAATATTTCCTTTACGAGGAAGCAAGACCCGGACTTGTAATTAACTTGTAAGAGAAGATAGACTAGTCCTAGTCCTACTAGGACTCCACATGTAACCCGCCCCTCTAACTTATATAAGGAGGGGCAGGGCACCCCAAAGAGGGACAGGCAACAAGAAATAATCTCTAGGGCTAAACACCGAGAGCCGGAGCCGGCGAATCTCCCGTGATCATAATGAGACCTAGCCTCAAACAGCACGTAGGGTTGTTACCGGATGATGTTTCCCGGGGCCCGAAGCTGTCTAAACCCTTGTCTTGTGCGTTGATCCGCCCTGCGTCTCTCATCCCAATCAACCCCTCACAAGCTACTACATAGATGCGCTGGCTTCACGACTAAGTCCTCACGCTAAGGACATCTGCCGTGACAATTCCACGACATATGCGGTAACCCGAAAGTTGTTCGGAGTCCCGGATGAGATCCCGGACGTCACGAGGAGTTCCGGAATGGCCCGGAGGTGAAGAATTATATATAGGAAGTCCAATTTCGGCCACCGGGAAAGTTTCGGGGGTCACCGGTATTGTACCGGGACCACCGGAAGGGTCCCGGGGGTCCATCGGGTGGGGCCACCTATCCTGGAGGGCCCCGTGGGCTGAAGTGGGAAGGGAACCAGCCCCTGGTGGGCTGGTGCGCCCCCCATGGGCCTCCCCCTGCGCCTAGGGTTGGAAACCCTGGGGGTGGGGGGCGCCCCACCTGACTTGGGGGGCAAGTTCCCCCCCCCTTGGCCGCCGCCCCCCCTGTAGATGGGATCTCCAGGGCCGGCGCCCCCCCAGGGGGCCTATATAAAGGGGGGAGGGAGGGCAGCCGTACCACAGCCCCTGGCGCCTCCCTCTCCCTCCAGTGACACATCTCCCTCCTCCCGTAGCGCTTGGCGAAGCCCTGTCGGAATCCCGCTACTTCCACCACCACGTCGTCGTGCTGCTGGATCTCCATCAACCTCTCCTTCCCCCTTGCTGGATCAAGAAGGAGGAGACGTCGCTGCTCCGTACGTGTGTTGAACGCGGAGGTGCCGTCCGTTCGGCGCTCGGTCATCGGTGATTTGGATCACGATGAGTACGACTCCATCAACCCCGTTCACTTGAACGCTTCCGCTCGTGATCTACAAGGGTATGTAGATGCACTCCTCTCTCTCGTTGCTAGATGACTCCATAGATTGATCTTGGTGATGCGTAGAAAATTTTAAATTTCTGCTACGATCCCCACCAGTGAACACAACCTATATGACAAGCAAGCTTAACACAATATATGTGTGACGCCCCCGATTTGACCGTACACTAATCATGCACGCGAATGTGTACGATCAAGATCAGGGACTCACGGGAAGATATCACAACTCAACTCTACAACATAAATAAGTCATACAAGCACCATAATACAAGCCAGGGGCCTCGAGGGCTCGAATACAAGTGCTCGATCACAAACGAGTCAGCGGAAGCAACAATATCTGAGTACAGACATAAGTTAAACAAGTTTGCCTTAAGAAGGCTAGCACAAACTGGGATACAGATCGAACGAGGCGCAGGCCTCCTGCCTGGGATCCTCCTAACTACTCCTGGTCGTCGTCAGCGGGCTGCACGTAGTAGTAGGCACCTCCAGTGTCGTAGGAGTCGTCGTCGACGGTGGCGTCTGGCTCCTGGACTCCAGCATCTGGTTGCGACAACCAGGTAGAAAGGAAAGGGGGAAAAGAGGGAGAAAGGCAACCGTGAGTACTCATCCAAAGTACTCGCAAGCAAGGAGCTACACTACATATGCATGGGTATATGTGTAAAGGGCATATCAGTGGACTGAACTGCAGAATGCCAGAATAAGAGGGGGATAGCTAATCCTGTCGAAGACTACGCTTCTGGCCATCTCCATCTTGCAGCATGTAGAAGAGAGTAGATTGAAGTCCTCCAAGTAGCATCGCATAGCATAATCCTACCCGGCGATCCCCTCCTCGTCGCCCTGTTAGAGAGCGATCACCGGGTTGTATCTGGCACTTGGAAGGGTGTATTTTATTCAGTATCCGTTTCTAGTTGTCATAAGGTCAAGGTACAACTCCGGGTCGTCCTTTTACCGAGGGACACGGCTATTCGAATAGATAAACTTCCCTGCAGGGGTGCACCACATAACCCAACACGCTCGATCCTATTTGGTCGGACACACTTTTCTGGGTCATGCCCGGCCTCGGAAGATCAACACGTCGCAGCCCCACCTAAGCACAACAGAGAGGTCAGCACGCCGGTCTAAATCCTATGCACGCAGGGGTCTGGGCCCATCGCCCAGTGCACACCTGCACGTTGCGAACGCGGCCAGAAGCAGACCTAGCCTAGTGGTGTTCCAGTCCAATCCGCCGCGCGCCACTCAGTCGCTGACGTCACGAAGGCTTCGGCTGATACCACGACGCCGGGATACCCATAACTACTCCCGCGTAGATGGTTAGTGCGTATAGACCAAATGGCCAGACTCAGATCAAATACCAAGAACTCGTTAAGCGTGTTATGTCGAAGTAACCGCGGACGCCGTCCAGGGCCAGGCCCACCTCTCACCTAGGCGGTCTCAACCTGCCCTGTCGCTCCGCCACAAAGATCCACTTGCGGGTACTCCTACGAGCCGAGCCGACTTTATTTACCACATGTGTCATGTATAGAGTATATAAGTATATACCCATGATCACCGCCCAAGTGATCACGGCCCGATAGTATAGCACAACAGACGGACAAGAATGTAGGGCCACTGATGGAAAACTAGCATCCTATACTAAGCATGTAGGATTGCAGGTAAAGGTAACAACAGTAGAAGCAAGGGCAGGCTATGCATCAGTATAGGATTTACGGAAAGCAGTAACATGCTACACTACTCTAATGCAAGCAGTATAGAGAAGAATAGGCGATATCTGGTGATCAAGGGGGGGGGGGGCTTGCCTGGTTGCTCTGGCAAGTAGGAGGGGTCGTCAACTCCGTAGTCAAACTGGGCAGCAGCAGTGTCGGTCTCGTAGTCTACCGGAGAGAAGAGGGGGAAGAAACAGTAAATACAATGCAAACATAAGCATGACAATGCGTGACATGACAATGAGCAGTGCTAGGTGTGTCCTAACGCGACAGTAGGTGGTACCGGCGAAGGGGGGGGACATCCGGGAAAGTATTCCCGCTGTTTCGCGTTTTCGGACAGACGGACCGGAGAGGGAAAGTTGCGAGTTCGGTAGGTTAGGGATGTGTGGTGGACGAACGGGCTGCGTATCCGGATTCGTCTCGTCGTTCTGAGCAACTTTCATGTTGAAAATAATTTAATCCGAGTTACGGATTAAAATATATGATTTTCTAAAGATTTTAATAATTTCTGGAATTTAATTAATTATTTAATTTAATTCGAAATTTGGATTTATGACATCAGCATGATGTCATGCTGACGTCAGCAGTCAACGTTGACCGTTGAGCTGGTCAACCTGACAGGTGGGTCCCACCTGTCAAGGGCTGTTAGCTAATTAACTACTGTTTAATTAAATTAACTAACTAATTAGATTAATTTAAACAGGATTAATTAACTTGATTAATTTAGTTAATTAATTAAATTTATTATTATTATTATTATTATTATTTTTAATTCATTTTTTTTCTTAACGTTCTCTGGGCGCGGGGGCCCACCTGTCTGTGGCCCAAGGGGGTTCGGGCCCAGGGGTAGTGGCTCAGGGGGCGAGGCCCCACCTGGCAGTGGCCCAGGGGCCACAGGCGGGCGCGGGCGCGGTGCGGCGACGGGCGGTGGGCGTGGGCGACGGGCGCCCGTAGCCTGCCCGGGGCAGGGCGGGGCCGTGGCCATGGACGAGGCCGCCGGCGCCCACGACGCCGGCCAGGAGGGGCGGCGGAGGGCCGCGGGCGGCGCGGGGGTGGAGGTAGTGACGGGGCTGGCCGGAGCGGGGCCGCGGACCAGAGGGGGACTGGCCGTGGCCGAGCCAGATGGCCGGGACGAGGCACGGGCACCAGGGCGCGGGGGAGGTCGACGCGGCCGCGGGTCGAGCAGTGCGTGAGCGCGAGGGGCCAGCGGTGAGCGGGCGGGTGGCAGCGTCGCGAGGTCGGGCGCAGGTGGGGCGCGGTCGCCGCGGGCGCGCGCGTGGTCGAGCGGGCTCGGCCGGGGCCGCGGTGGCCGCGAGCGGGAGCCCGAGCGGCGGCGGCTGCGCTAGCAGCAGAGGCGGCGAGCAAGGCGGGGAGGTAAAGAGAGGCCGGGGGTTGGCCTCACCGTGGTGTGTAGGGAACGGGGCAGTGGTGGGACGAGGTGGGGGACGGGGACGACGGCGACATGGGAGCAGGCCGGGGGGGAGGAAGCAGGCCGGCGGAGGAGCTCCGGCGAGGCGGCGTGGTCTCCTGGCGACGGCGTCGGTGGCCTCCTCCTCTCGATCCCGATCCAATCGGGAGAGAGGGGGGAAGGTGATATTTCGTGGGGGGGGGGGGGGGGAGTGTCGGTGGAGTGGGTGGGGGTGAGGGGATAAGGAGGGGTGGGTGGCCGGCTGGGCCTGGGGGTTGGCCCAGTTGGGCCAGGGTCCAGTGGGGGGGGGGCTCCTTTTCCTTTTTTTTCCTGTTTGTTTTCTCTTTTGTATTTTCTTTTTATTTATTTATTTTATTTTCTGTTTTATTTCAATTTAAATTATTTAGGCATTTTATAAAAATGTGTTTACTACACCATATTTACTTATGCAAAATATGGCATCTCCCGAACATTTTGTTTTAAATTTTGAAAAACTTTTATTGTTGACACTAATTGAATTTAAATTATGAAACGGTTTTGGATCATCGCACGGTTAACAACAGTAACCGAGGTGACGTGGCATGATTATCGGGGAATTACTGTAGCTTGATTACCCGGGCGTTACAATATGATAGGCAACGACCTAATTAGCAAGCCAACATGCATGCAACACAATGCAGGGTGCGGGAAAGGATTAACCACAAGTGAGACGATGACGCGGATTTTATCCCAAAGTTCACTCTTCCTTGGGGAAGAGATAATCTCCTTTGGAGCGGTGCCGGAGGCAAAGTTTGCGGAACTCCACCGAAGGCTCGCCGTATTCTCCTCGAGTCACCCCAACGGATGAGCCTCGAATCACTTAGGTTTGATCTTGAAGGTTACACCGCACCCTTGCATACGTCTCTGGAGCATACCACAAGCAGGAAGCTTTCGAAGGAACCATAACCGTCAAGGAGTCTAATCTCCAAGAGTAACAAGTCAATCGTGAACATATCTTGCGAGGAACACGAAGTGGTTTGGTCAAAGTGTATATCGGGTAGGAGCATGTTCATGATTACGATGAGATTTTGCTCCTGTGGCCCATATGACCACTGTCCTCACACTTCTTGTTGTGGCCTCTATTCGCCACTGGTTCGTGTCTTAGCTAGATGTTAAGAATGCCTTTCTTAATGGTCAGTTGCGTGAGGAAGTTTATATGCAGCCACCACCTAGGTATTTAGTTCCTGATGGCATGGTTTGTCATCTCGTCGCTCTCTCTATGGCCTTAAGCAAGCCCCCCGCGCTTGGTTTGAGCGTTTTGCCTCTGTGATTAGTGTTGCTGGTTTTTCACCCAGTGCTCATGATCCATTAGTGTTTGTACACCTTTCTACTCGTGGTTGCACTCTTCTTCTTCTGTATGTTGATGACATGATCATCATTGCCGACGATTCTGAGTACATTGCCTTTGTCAAGGCCCGTCTAAGGCGAGCAGTTTCTTATGTCTGATCTTGGTCCTCTTTGTTACTTTCTTGAGATTGAGGTTTCCTTCACTTGTGATGGACTTTCTATTTCCCAAGAAAAGTATATCCAGGATCTTCTTGCTCTTACGGCTCTTACTGATGAGCGCACTGTTGAGACTCCTATGGAGCTCAATGATAACCTTCGCGCTTCTGATGGTGAGCTCTTGTCTGATCCGACATGTTATCATCATCTTGTTGCGAGTCTTGTCTATCTTGCTGTCACTCGTCCGGATATTTCCTATCATGTCCATATTCTGAGTCAGTTTGTTTTCGCTTCCACTTCCGTTCACTATAGTCACCTTCTTCCTGTTCTGCGATACCTTCGTGGCACGATCTATCATCGTCTATTTTTCCCTGTTCCAGCTCGTTCCAGCTCCAGGCCTATTCAGACGCTACATGGGCTAGCGATCCTTCGGATCGCCATTCACTTTCTGCTTACTATGTTTTTCTTGGTGGTTCTCTCATTGCTTGAAAAACGAAGAAACGGACTGCAGTTTCCCGTTCGAGTGCAGAGGCCGAGTTGAGAGATATGGCTCTTCTGACGGCAGAGGTGACTTGGTTACGATGGTTACTTGGAGATTTTGGTGATTCTGTTACTACACCTACCACCCACTTATTCGACAGTACATGTGCTATCAATATTGTGCGGGACCCCGTGAAGCATGAGCTTACCTAGCATATTGGTGTTGATGCTTCTTATGTGCGCGCTGCTGTGTAGGATGATGTTATTGCTCTTCTGTATGTTCCTTCCGAGTTACAGCTAGCGTACTTCTCCACGAAGGCCTAGACTAGAACGCAACATAGATTTCACCTCTCCAAACTCAGTATTGTGGATCCATCATGAATTTGAAGGGGGGGGGGGGGGGGTAGAGTTATATTGATGATGGCCTCTGGTCTTTTGTATATATGCTTGCTTTGACCTTTTAGTAATACAAGTTGCATATTCATAACAGTTCAAACAAGTTTGCTGGTGGATACCGTGCTCTCAATATCACATACAGTGAGGTTGCACAATTTGCAGGTGATGATCATATTCTTGTGAAGGCATAGTGAAACGTTGAATTTGAACATTGGTACACGCACATCGAGATCTACCTTTTTATTTTTGGAATTCAACCGAGCCGTGACATTTAGTTTCAATGTTCTATTGTTGTGTTTATTTGAACCCTTTGAATCAAAGAGACCCTAAATTTGTGTTGATTCCCAGCATGAACATGATCAAATACTACCTCCGTTCCCTAATATAAGACCTTTTAGCTATTTCAAACTATTGACCACATACATGCTAAAATGTGTGAATAGTCATACTAAAATGGTACATGCATACGAATCAAGAAAAAGCTAAAAGATCTTTATATTAAGTAACGGAGGGAGTAGATGCCAAAGAACTTGGGTTTATACAAGATATATATTTCTCCTCCAGAATGGAGAAATATGCCATGCAAGTAGTACAAACATCGCACCTGAAGCACACGCCAAAACTCGCTGACACTGACTACAGCTACAAGTATTTGCAACACTGACTGACGACTACCAATCTGCTCGATGACCATTGCCACTCTGCTTCTGCCATGGCGCCTCCTCTGTTTTGTAGATGCATTTGGTGCTTGTTCAACAGAGTCCTCTTCAATTCATTCCGGCCTCCAAGTGCATTTGCACGCGAATTACAAGCCTGCGAACTTCGCTTCTTACTTGCACAGGTTGAGAGACACCGTTGCGACGACGAGGAGGCACGTCAGCGACGTGGCGGCCGTCGTGCTCTTGCTGCCTGGCATCATGGCCGTGGCGGCGCTGATGCTGCCGCCGTAGTCCGGGGGCGACATGGACCCATAGAGAGGCGGGGAGTTGTAGTAGCCGCCAGGACCAGGAGGAGAGTTGTAGGAGCCGCCGGGAGGGGATCCGTACGTCGGGTTCACCGGGGTCACCGGAGACGTCGTGTTCAGGACGGAAGCACCGGTACTGCTCGCCGTTCGTTGCATCGATCAGCCAAAGAAAACGGAAGAAATTCTCGGTCTGCATGCACCATGCCTAGTTAGGAATTGATGGAATGATGGTTACCAACCTGGTGGATGGGTACTTGCAGGAGGTGGTGCTAGGGTCGGTGCTGGTGAGGATGGCGGCGCCGGCGAAGTCGCAGCTGGTCTGGACGGGGTTCTTCTGGTAGTAGGAGTTGAAGGCGTAGGAGGCGTGGTCGCGGACGGTGTCCGGGTCGGCGCAGCTCCCGCCGGGCTGGATCGGCGAGCAGTCCGCGCCCTGCCCGCACGCGTAGTCCAGCGCCACCTGCAGCGCCGCCGCGCCCGCGCTCGGGCTTGCCACGCACCAGCTCCCCGCGCCAGCCGCGGCCGTCGGGTGCGCCAGCGACGGCGCGGCGGTCGCCTCCGGCATCGGTGTTGGGTTCACCAGCGGGACGGTCGCGAGCGGCGTGGTCACGTCCAGCTCCGGCATGTCCCGCGCGCGCTCCAGCCTCACCACAGACCGCGGCCGGGACGCGTCGCCGTGCGCCCGATGCTCGAACCCTCTCGCTACAGCTCGAACCAAACTGAACTCAGCACGAATTCGATCTCGCTATCTTTGTTACATCATTAAGCAAGCAAAAGCACGGTTTTGTTTGGGAGTTGGACTGAATTTTGTCCATGAAAAGCATCCGTTTGTCTGTTGCTATGACACGACACTCTGGTGGTTCGTTCGTCAGCTCCAACTACTGGCACTCTCTTCGGCAGCTCCAACAACCAAACAGCACGAAACAAAACCATCCAACCAACTGAAAAACGAACGCATATATAGAGTTTCGGAGAGTGCTGGAGCTGAGAAACTCACCGTGGCAGCAGAGGAGAGGAAGCAGGGCAAGAAGAGAGGCCAAGCAATGATGAACTGGCCCAAGACCCATGCCGCCGGCACAACCTACACCACTTGGAGACACAGAGAGAGAGAGAGAAAAGGCGCTTATCAAGTGTGGATTGAGCTAGCTTACCTGCTCTGCTGCTGCCTCACTAGCTCAAGTACAGTTCAGTCAGTGCAACCATGTGCATCCGCCGATGAGCACCATCGGGCTATTATTTTGTCCGCGGGTGAGGGGGGGTCGGGGAATAGGAGAAAGCTTTAGCTGGGAGGCCAGCGATGGAGCTTTGCAATGCAGGGTTAGGGAGACGAGACATTGAGCAATAGATTAAGCCAAAGGTGGTGGGAAAAGGTGGGGTGAGTTGGGACGTGAAAGATGCAAAGAAACCCGAGGAATTCTTCCTTCATGATGGCTTATAATTAGGCTTGCCCATGATGAGATTTTGAGGCAGGGAAATGGATTGTTTTTCGTCTCGTGCAGTTGGTTAGGCGCACCCTTCTTATTCGTCTGGTAAAGTATGTCCTTTCTCTTTGTGACAAAGATGCTACATACAGTTCGACGCACTGCCGGGAGAATATGTACCGTCGATGATTGATGGGCATACGTGTTGTGTTGTGAGCGTCTTCACCACTGCTCTGTTACTATTCTCAGCTCTACCGGTTCTCCTCTGTTCTGTTCGTCAGAGATGACACACAAATCCTTCCCAAAAGAACACACCCATTTTTGCATCTTGGTATAATCATGCAGTTGTTCTTTAACCCGTCCGATCATCATCGAGTACTCGAGTTGGTGGTAAAGTTTGGAATCTCGTCTTCTTTTCACTGTACCCACTGAACTAGTTGATCACTGGGAAAGAAGAAGGGTGGTATGGTATAAACGGAAGCTCGATCAACGTGATGCTTCGTCCATCTAATCCCCAACCTTTGCATCTGCTTTTGGGAGACCCTTTTTCATCTTCTTGGGCAGCTGCACATATCATAGAGAAAACCCCAGAGATTTGCTTTTTGTCCCCCTGATTTGCTCGGTTGATGTTGTCTCCATTAGAGGTCCATGGCTACTGGAAGAACGTGCGTGCCATTCCGGTTTCTACTGGACGAACATCACTCCATGCTGGTATTTAGTTGAACACGTGTAACCGTGTGTATGCAGCCTCTGTCTACGCACTTTCAGAGTTTCAATTCAGGTTCATGGCTCGGCGGTGATGAAAAACTTCTGAGAAATCAGGGCTGCAGATTGAAGTGCTGGATCTTGTAATTAACCTCGCACTGAAATTTCCTTCCTGTACAAAATTTTACAATGATCTTTAAAAAAAAAGTGTAGTAGTGAGGCCTACTTTCAGCAAAGAATAAAAAACTGGCCCTGAAATTTTCTTCTTGTGTAAAGTTTTGAGAAAAGTCCACTTTTCGTCTCTCAATTCTTCGGTCTGCTCACTTTTGGTCCCTGAACTCTAAAACTGGATAGATTGCACCACAAACTCTCGAAACCAGCCATTTTTTCCCTGCGGAGTTTCGCTGCCGAGTCAACCCGGTTTTGACCACGATGTGAACAGTGCTCCGATGAATACTAAATTTGAAAAAATATAAAAAAATAAATTTGAAAATTTATGACATCGAAGATACTCAGATGCGCAAGGTGCGTGCCAATTTTCATCATGTTTGGACGTTCGAGAAGCTCGCGGGAAAAAAACAAAAGTAAAACTACTCTAGGATGAACAGTAAATTCAAAAAAAAAAGACATCGATGCTCAGATGGGCAAGGTGCATGCTAATTTTCGTGCTAAAATGACATCCGAGGGTTTGGAAACCACCCGAAGCAGCACACACGTGTACGCTAATTTTTTTCCACGAGCTCCTCGGATGTCATTTTCACACGAAATCTTGCACGCACCTGAGCATCTTTTATGCCAAAAAAAATCAGTTTTTTTGCTATTTTTTAATTTACTGTTCATCATAGAGTAGACTTACTTTTGTTTTTTTTGCCGTGAGCTTCTCGAACGTCCAAACATGACGAAAATTGCCATGCACCTTGCGCATCTGAGTATCTTCGATGTCATAAAATTTCAGATTTTTTTGGATTTTTTGCTATTTTTTTGAATTTACTGTTCATCGGATCACTATTCACGTCATGGTCAAAACCGGGTTGACTCGGCAGCGAAACCCCACAGGGACGAAAAAGGCTGGTTTTGAGAGTTTGTGGTGCAATCTGTCCAGTTTTAGAGTTGAGGGACCAAAAGTGAGCAGACCGAAGAATTGAGGGACGAAAGGTGGACTTTTCTCAAAAGTTTTATATAAAAGTTTTATTGTCTAGCACCCGCGAAAAAAAGTTTATTGTCCCGGCTCAAAAACATTTATCCCGGCATTTAAATTTGTTGCAAGTAAAAATATTCTAATGGAATTAAAAAAAACATGCATCAGGCGGCCAACAGTGTTGTTCAAAAATTAAGTGAAATTGCAAAAGTTAATCTGGCCCTGCAATTTTATTCATGTACAAAATTTTATAATGAAATTATAAAACACATGCATTAGGGAGCCCTAAAGTTCAGCCTAGAAAAGATTAATGTGGCCCTGAAATTTTCTTCTTGTAATAAATTTATATACAATAGGGAGGTCTATATAGTTAGCCTAAAAAAATTACATGGCCCTAAAAACTTCCTCACAACATACTATTACAAAATTACAAAAAAGGTATGCAGTACAGAGGTCTACAGTTCAACAATTTGTTTTTAACCTGGTCGTGAAATTTCAGTCTTATACAATTTTTTAATAAAATTACAAAATAATATGCAATAGGAAGACCTACAGTTCAGCCTAAAAAGATTAACCTAGCCGTGAATTTTTTTCTTCTACAAATTTATAATGGAGTTGCAAAAGACTATGCAGTAGGGAGGCCTACTGTTCAGCCTCAGAAAGTTAACTGGCCCTCAAATTTTCTCTTTGTTCAAAATTTTATTATGAAATTACAAAATATGAAAGTAGGGATTTGTTCAGCCTTATAAAATTAACCTTAAATTTTTATAATAAATAATAAAACAAATTTGCAGTAGGGTGGCCTAAGAAAATGAACATGGCCTTGAAATTTTCTTCTTGTACAAAATTTTATCAGGAATTTACAAACAAAATGTTGTAGGGAGGCCTTGTGTCCACCATGAAAAAAATAACTTGGCTTGATATTTATCTTGTATACAAACTCGTAGTGAAGTTACAAAAAATGCAGTGGGGATGCGTACCGTACAACATAAATTAATTAAGTTAGCCCTGCAATTCTCTTCTTGTTTAATTTTATTATGACATTACAATATACATGCAGTAGTGAGGCCTATTATTTCGACTCAGAAAATAACTTGACCCTGATTCTTCCTTCTTGTATAAAAATTCATTATGAAATTACAAAAATTATGTAGTAGGAAGTCATACTGTTCAGCCTCAAGAAATTTATGCTAGCCCTGAAATGTGCATCCAATGGCTTGCCCTCAAATATGCATGACGCTGACATTTTATTCTTGTACGAAATTTATATGCATTAGGGAGGCGTACTGTTCAACGTAAACAATGGCATGGCCCTAAAATGATATTCATGCACAAAATGTTATTAAAAATTACCAAAAAAAGGTAAGCAATGGGGAGGCCTACTATTCAGCATAATAGAATACCCTGACCTGTAATTTTCTTCATATATTTTTTTATAATGAAAAGAAATATGCCATCGGAAGGCCTATTGTTCAGTCTAAAAAGATGAACTTGGCCTGAAAAATTCTTATTGTACAAAATTTCTTAATGGAGTTGCATAAAATTTGCAGTACCAAGGCTTACTATTCAGCCTTAAAAAAATTAACCAGCCCTATTCTGTTTGTACAAAAAATTATTATGAACTTACAAGCAAATGATGATCTATTCAGCCTTAAAAGATCAACCTTACAAATTTTATAATGAAATAACAAAAGAAATTTGCAGTAGGGTGGCCTCAAAAACATTAACATGACCTCGAAATTTTCTTGTAAATATTTTTACAAACAAAATGTTATAGGGATGTCGACTGTTCAAACTCATAAAATTAACTTGGCCATAATATTTTTCTCTTGTACAAAATTTATAATGAAATTACAAAAATATGCAGTAGGGATGCCTACTTTTCAACCTAAATAAATCAATTTGGCATTGCAATTGTCTTCTTGTACCTGACCCTCAAATTTTCTTCGTGTACATACATTTATTATGGAATTATAAAAACTTGGTAGTGTGAAGGCCTACTATTCAGCCTCAGTTTTTTTCATTGACCCTCAAATGTGTATGCAATGCTAACTGATCCACGCAAGTTTTTACCTGGCCCTCAAATATGCATGGCCTGATATTATAAAAGCTCTATTACACACTCTGTTAGTCATCTTTCTTTTTGAAGATTCTCGTAAGAAAAAAAAGATCCAACCCGGGGCAAATAAGTACCAACATTGGAAATGGCCAAGTGTGGCCCTGGTTGTGTCTGTGTGTGTGTTTGGGAGGGGGGGGGGGGGGGGGGGGGCTCCCCACGCGCCCTGGTTGTGTGTGTGTGTGTGTGTGTGTGAGGGAGGTGTGCTCCCCATGTGCCCTGTTTTTGTGTGTGTGTGTGTGGGGGGGGGGGGGGGGGGGGGTATCTTCTTTGCTCTGCGCAAACCTAACTTTGTACTAGAAATACCGGTCTGTCATCCTTGGCCAAAGCTTGAAATAGCATCGCACATGCTGGGTAGGTAGGAGGTGAAATGTTCCCACATAGGTGTGGGAGCAGTGGACCCTCTCAAAGATCACCCCATGCAAAAATGACAGTGTGATTTTTTATCCCATGTCCATATGCGCATCGTTGTCTCGCTATTCCCTTGGTTAGAGTCGAGTTGCAGAGCCAAACTACTGGAGACGGGGGTTACCCATCGTTTCCCCCACCACCCCAGATATCCACATGGAGGGATGAGACCACACCGCATGCACCATCCACCACGATGATGCTTCTTCAGATGGTATGTCTCTATTCTCTGATTGATATATCTAGGCAGCCTGTGCCCTATGGGATTTTTCCATCGGGATTACTAAAGATTTATAAATGATGCATGTATCATTCAAACAAGGTTAGAGATCACCCTATCATTTGAGTGCACCATTGTAAGATGTTTTTTTATGAAGACATGGTGTTTGATCTTGTAAAAATACTAAAATAATTATTTGAAGACATGTACTTCAGTTTGTGAAAGTTAATGGTGCTAGACTTCATGAGGCTCTAGAAGAAGTTAGGCGACATTTACAAAGTTTAGTTGAGATTGGCTTGTCAGGAACCATTTCCTGTACACCGAGTTTAGCATAAAGATTTATTTTTGGTGCTTATTTTTATGCAAACCATTTTGATAGATAACTTTGGCATAACATGCATGTATTGATAACTTTTGATTCCATTCTCATTTGAAATAATATTTGACCAAACTTAATGGCCCCTTGTGCAACATTGAGGGGAAATGGCAAAATCTAGTTTGGATAAATCGTTCTTTGAAATTCACAACAAGTGTGCAACCTTTAAATTTGAGCAATAAATTGTTCTTGTGATTAAAAAAACAAGAAATTTATGCTATTTCTGATTTTTTTTAGGTTTGTAGTCAGACATACATTGCATGTACATGCTTACTAGTATGAAGAAAACTCAAATATTGTGACCTGTGTTAAAAAGATGAGTTGGCTGCCAAAATTGTTGCTTGTTTTAAGCATTTAACCTTGTCCTTTTTATTGGGGAAACATGTATGGCACGAGTACATGCCATAGTAACAAAAACAAGTACACATATTTTTCAAAATAATAATATCATTTCTAATCATTTTGAATTTTCTGCCAAAACTCCTTGCCCAGATAATATTGAGTGCCTTAGTTTTACTTACTAGTAGAGGTTTTTTTGTGACTATATATCTATATCTCTTAGCTTGTTCACATCCTAATGGTGTGCCGGTCAACAACGAAGCAAAAAAGTAACTCAACCAAGACGTTATATACTCAAGGATGGATTTGTACATAAGTATATAGTCATTTGTGCATCTTCCTACCCCACACGCCCCTCTCAACCCCCATATGCTCCTCTTGGTTGTTTCCTAAGGTTACTCTGCCGCCGTCGCATCCAACTCTGCCGCCAGCCAGCTTCGCCACACCTTACCGTCCGCCCTTAGTTCCTTACCCCCATTTCCCCCTCCTTCATGAACTCATGGCGATGCCAGAGCTACAATCTGGTATATTCAATTTGAAGTTGTGTAGTCAAATATAAGGAATTGTATTATTTTGTGGTATGATTTCTAGATGTGTATGCTTATTTTACCAAAAAGTTGGGTAGTCAATTGACTACCCAACTTGTACGTGGCTTCGCCACTGCATGAGCTCCACCTCCCATCGGCGCGCCCACCCTGAATCACCCGCCGTCGACCGCATAAAGCTGCCCACCGCCTGGAGTCTTGTCGGTCAATGGATCCACCTACCTCCGCCTCTGATGATCTACTCACCTAGGAACTTGGTTGAGGATCAGCACCTCCTCTTGATCTAGTCATCGTCGATCTCGTCAACTACCTCGTCTAGGAGCTCTGTCGGTGTCCTACATCTTGGTCGCGATGATAAGCTCCTCCCAAGCCCAGTGACCTTGCTGTCGAGCCATCAAGATACTATTTTGTGAGAAGTTTGTAGTGTTTGTACATGATTTGTTCCTATATCGATGGGCATGGCCTTAAATGACTTACTGGTCGTAGTGGATCTATGATAAATTTTGCATGATTGTACAAATCTGATTTCATTCATAGACGATTGTACTGGATCTATAATGAATTATGTAAATGTATGTCAACTGATGAATGATATAAAAGTGAGCGTATTTTTAATAACAATGTCATGCATATAGATTCCGCGGCAATATAGAAATAACACATCTCATAAGTTATTTGGTAATGTAGTTTTCCCCTAGCTCCATCGCCGATCCCGAATACGACCACCATGAAGGGGAAGCGGCAGGAGAAACGGTAGGGGCAGGGAGTTGCAACATCAGGGAAACATGAGGGGTAGTTATTATTGCAGGGGCCGCAGAAGTGACAGCAGCAGAGGCAACATGAATGTCAGGAGCCGTGGCTGGAATAACATGAGTGATAACAGCAATGGCTATAGTGGTAGAGGCAATTCCAGGAGTTATGGTTGAAGTGGCAATAGTTGTAGTTGACGTTGTACCAGTGGTAGGAGCACAGGCATTTACAATGGCAGCAACACTGGGAGGAGTGACAATAGCAATATCAGGGGCAACAACATCAGCAGTGGCTCCAATGGCAACTATTTATACTGAACTTTTTAACTATATGTGTGTGTGTGTGTGTGTGTGTGTGTGTGTGTGTGTGTCAAGAAATTACATGGTTTCAATCATTATATACATCCTTCTATGTGTTATTTGCAATTCCTTTTCAAGTATGACTAGGATATTAATAATGTAAGCTATTAAGAGAAATATTTGTATACACCTTGAATATTTGTCATTGCAAACACATTTTGTTGTGTTCAAATGTAAATGTATTTTTATGTAGTTTTTATTTTCTTTATTTTCGTAGGTAGGCTTGTTTTTTTTTTGCATTTTTTTACCCTAGATCCAAGGAAACCAAAATCACCACATTATTTATGGGTATTGATGTATTATAATGGATTTATATGCGTCTTTGTTCATAGTATCCTTCAATATTCACAAACTCTTGGTAATATTGTTCTGATCTTTATGAACCTAACAAATAATTTGGTCGAAACTACTAGAGTATAAGTCTAAGAAGTTTAGGGTCTAACCAAATAAAGATAGTAAACTGTATGAGATATCAACCAATAGATTTTTCTTAAATCCTCTCATCTGATATCATTGTTGCTTGTATCTTGGCCAAAGTTGTCCTCATTTAGGGGAGGGGGTAGAAGTGTGGTATATACTTGGTAATATCGATGGGAAATGGTCTCGCTATATATCTATGCACATATATACCATAGTTTGACCATATTAGCTCGTGTGTGCGTGGCTGTGCAGTCAACTATCATGGACGTACCACCATCTCATATCTACGAAACTTGGAGGAGTCCAAGTTGTGTTGTGCAAGAAGATTAGGACGAAGGGATGGTAACACCGATGTACACCACCCCTATATAAGGGCACCCGACGCCAAGACGAAGGATAACATTGATCATCTCCCGAAGACCTGAATTTGCTAGATAGCCAACCCATTCTGGAAATCGTGTCAAGATCATCCGGAACTCACCAGGTTAACCTTATACTCGTCGAGACCCTCATTGTACTATCCCATTATATAATCGCATATAAGTAGGATTAGTGCTATTACTCGCATAAAGGGGGCATAACCTAGGTAAAATGTGTGCCCCAAGTCCGGAATGATTTGGTTTTTAACAGAACATCACGCGTTCACTTTTTGCAGGTTATTTTCCGAGCTACGGCCGTGATCCGTTCATGGTCGTTACTCACTCCGATGGAGGCCAGGGAGCGTTTGGTTACTGGATCTATCCGCTGGGAGATGGTAGCTCGGGATATCTTCAACCGGTTTGGATGGCGGTCATGTAATAGGATAGGCAATTAGTTTCCCTATCTATCTTTAGCCAGCCGGTTGTGGCGTATTTATCTTGGCTAGTCTGTGTGTTTAGCCTCTTTTAGCTCTGTATGAGCTGTCTTTTTATTACTTTTTCAGTCCGAGACTTTGGAACCTTGTTGGAACCTTTTATTTTGGTAATAAGATGGCCGTATGCATCATTCTGATGCAGAGGCCGGGGAGATCCCCCTTTTCGAAGAAAAAAATGTCCATTCGGTAACCTAAGGTTATGCCCCACTACCAAATGAATTACGTGTGAATATAGTATTGTTATTAGATATTTTGTGGAACACTTTCAACACATACCTTGATCATGGCGTTTTGATTCAAATTTATACATGTTGTGATGTATTATTTCAAGTTTTATATTCTTTATTTTTCAGAAAATAACAATTCCGCCTTCCTTTATTTTTGAGCAATTTTTTTGCATTTATCTAACCCATTCAAAAACAATGCATACCTCACTGAACCAATCTAATATGTCAAGATTTGTGCACTAACATGCTTATATGGGAAACTATACACTTCCTCCGTCACAAATTTATTTGTTTCCTCATATTTAGTTTTAAATTTGATCGTCAATTGGAGGACTATCATAGAAACTATACAATTAAAATCTATATCGACTATGAGATCAACATTATATTTTTTATGATGCATAACTAATATTTTATCATTGGTCAAACTCCATCATTCAAATATGTAGTGTTGTATAAAGCCTTGTACATGTATCGGTCGGGTGTACGGAACCTTAATAAAGAACTATCTATTTATTTTGGCAACCCCGACATCTTCATTAAGCACAACATATAAGATGTATTGCTTCGAATTAAAGAGCATCGCTCCCATTTCATATTATCAACAAAGGGTGAATCTTATTAGCTCAAAATGGAGCATCAAGATGATACAAACACAAAGAGCACATACCCGACCTCTGCATAGCTATGATGCACATAGCCAACACCAATACACACACACACAAAAACACACCAGCAAATAGCAAAGTCATATAAGACCAAAGCTATACATAAGCGAGGAAAAAAGAGAAATCCAAGATGGTCAGATCAGTGATCGCCAAACTACAACAATGACAATATTCACCCAACCATAGCATGACATCATACGAACGACGAGATTCTTCAACATCAACACCTTCAGAAAGGATCGGCGCTCAAGCGCTTCAATTCAAGGGATCTTAGTATCTCTATAGATATATTTCTGATCTCTCCATCTGCATGACTGCATCAATTGATGCACACAGTTGACCTGATGGAGAAAAAAAAACACTACTGCCTCGAACCATCTCATCAGCACTAGACAAGCACCCATAACCAGCGGATTTTTCAAACTCTAGCCTACCAACACCATCCGAGCCCAGGATTCTAGAAAGAAATTAACATAGCAAAACACACAAGGATTCTTCGTGTGGGGTGCCACCGTTCACGGTGACCATATTGGCAAAGATCATAGTGATCCAGGAGATGGATTGTTTTTGTTTGGTTCAGTTCCTCCTCGCGTCGCGTCCCCTCCCCCTCCCCCTCGCGTCGCCTCCCCCCAGGCGGCGCCAGGGGCCCCGAAACCCTAGCGCCGCCAGCACCTTCTTGCCACCCCTTCCTGCCGCCGCTGCCGCCGGCGTGGGCCGCCGTGGCGGCGGGCCCGGTGCCGAAGGTTTCTGGGCGGGTGGATGCGGCGGATCCCATCTGAGGCGGCGGGGGCGGCTCCTCTCGTGCGATCCAACGGCGGCGGCTAGGACGGCGAATCCGGGCTGTGCGGCGGGGGCCGGAGCACCATCACCAGCGGAGCGGCGGCCCTGCATGGACGGCGGTGGTGGCAGCGCCCCATCCGGCGGGGTGGGCTGTCCTGGTCGTGATAGTGATGGCGGTCACTGCGGATCCAACGCCCCGTTTGGATCCGTCGCGGGGAGGCCTTCCGCCGACCGGCGGCGCGTGGAGGGACTGGTGAGGAGATGCCGGATCTCCGCCGGAGTACCGACGGCGACATACGTCTTCGTGGCGAGGTTCCGCTCGGTTCCAGCCAGCCACGAGGTCGGGAAGACGTGGCTTCCGGTGAAAATCGCGCCTGACTGCGGTCTTGGCGAACGATGGCGGCGTCTCAGACGTCGTTCCCTTCTGGAGGCATCGTCGTTGCATGTCACATCAACCTGATCGGGAAGTTCCGGGGGAAACCCTAGATCTGGGTATACCGGATCGGACGACGGTGCCTTCGGTATCGTTCTCCCTCATGGGGGCATCGTTTTGGAGCAAGTGCTGGTTGGAGGGGACAAGAGGAGGAGCGGTGTTTCCTCTGCTCCATTGATGACGGCGGATCTCGGCGGCGTGGCGCAGTGGAGACTCGGCGCCTGATGAGCGGAGAAGGACTCGCGCAGGAGGGTGACGCTGCCTGGCGTCGTGGTGGCGTCGGCGGCAGTTAGACCGGGCAAGGTTGATGCAGCAGTACAGCTCTGAAGATGGATTGGTGGCAGGTGGCTGCGGCGGCCTCATACCTGGCAGGCGTCCTGGTTGAGAAGCACGCCAGACTGACGGGTGCCCATACCCGGCAGGTGTCCTGGTTGGGACCTCAAGTCTTAGATGTTAGGTTTGGCTGCGAGGTCTGTTTGGTATTAGGCCAAGACTTTCAGTGCCCCTACATCAACTCGATAGGGATAGCGACAGATGTTGCTTAGTTTGGTGGTTTTAGGCTTATTGTTGTATGACTCTGTAAGGTCTTGTGTCAATAATTAATAAAATGGCCGTATGCATCGTCCAGATGTAGAGGCCGGGGGTCGTCCTCCTTTTCTAAAAAAAAATAGCTACGCATACTGGGAATGGGGAAGTTTTTCAGGCATGTGATTCGTGAAGTTTCTTCTTTCTCCGTTTGACAAAGTTGCATACAGTGGCCCCACTGCCAGGAGAATATGCACGTGTCGTGATCATAACTGTATCGGATCGATTATCGGGCAGAATCTTGACTGTACCCCAATGGACTGGATGGTCAGTCGGTCACTGGAGCAGAAAAAGTCCGGTGGAAATGGAGGTGTCACTCGTTTTTGGAAACAAAACTTCTTGGATCATAAGTTGGTGCTGAACTTGAGAATCAATACTCGTTTTCCTTTTACTGCACCCACTGGCTAGGCGGACTAGTTGATCACTCGCTGGAACAGAAAATTTCTGATAGAAACGGAAAGGTAAATGCCACCTAGAGCAATGCTCCCACCTTTGCATCTGCTTTTGTGAGGACCTTCTTCTTGAGCAGCTGCGCAGATCATAGAAAAATCCAAGGGAATTGTAGGTCGTCAATAGGGCTAGGCGCCGCCTACACTGGAAGGAAGAATGTGCTCGCCATTCCGCCCTGAGCTGCCCTAGTCGCGCCACGGCTACTATGCAAAGGAAGACCACCCCCGTCCTGTAATTTAGTCGCTAGCTGCCACCATGTTTATGCCATATATACTAACCGTGGCAACTGTCCGTCGAGGGATGCACGATTTAGTGTTGCTATAAAAGAACTCGGATAAAGATTAGGGCTCTCCAAAAAAGAGCATTTTGAAAAGTAAGTTTTGAACGTCCAGTCTTCAGTCACGTTTATGGGCTAGAAATTAGCATAGAAAGCCGATCGGCCGCCGCAGACTGCACATTATCCTACACTTTCTCAAAAAGACTGCTGCTGGATGTTCCTACTAATCTATGGTGAAGCTAGCTAGAGCGAAGGCTCACTGTCGCCGTGCTCGGGATCGGTGCTAATGGCATGGCTAAACAATGGGTTTTTGGTAAGGTTGGATCGGCGACTAGGGACCTTTTTGACCTACCGACTGATATGGCTGTGGTGCTCCTCCGCGGTGGAGGGGGAGCATGATTCCGGGTCGCAGTCCCATGTGGCGGCATCGGCGATGAAGACGCGGAGAGGAGGAGGGGAGAACGAATGGCCGCGGGAGCAGTGGCGGAGCTTCACTAGGGCCAAGGGGGGCTATGCCACCTACCCTAGAGAAAGTATATGAAATACCATTAATTGGTAAGCTAATATTTTAAAATTATCATAGTTTAAACAGAATATGCCCTTTTGGCTCCCCATAACTCTGCTTTGCCCCCTCAACAATCTCTGTCAAGCTCCGCCACTGCGCGGGAGGAGGAGTGGAGGCGGCCCCGGCGGCACTTGTTAAAGTGTGCCGTCTTGCTCCGATAGCACCGCGCCCTGACACCACAGTGCCACTCTCAGCACGCATCCGCACCACAGTGCGGACGCAACCGTGCGGACGAGGCGGTGCGGGTGCGAGCTGAGGAGTGGCAGGATGGACATGAGGCCAAGAGCCATCACGGCAATGAGAACCGGGTCGCCGCGGAAGAGCCACGCGACGAGGAGCACTGGGCCGCCTCCCAGTGCAGCTCCTAGGCTTCCGGCGACGCATTTCCCGGTCACGTTGCGGAAAGAGCCGCCACATGGTCGTAATACTTCCGCAAAAGTCCATGACAAGAGATGCAAACTTGCATGACTACTGTATACACCACTAATGGACTTTTGCGGAAGTATTACGACCATGTGGCGGCGTCGGCGATGAGGACGCGGAGAGGAGGAGGGGAGAACGAATGGCCGCGGGAGTAGTGGCGGAGCTTCACTAGGGCCAAGGGGGGCTATGCCCCCCTACCCTAGAGAAAGTATATGAAATACCATTAATTGGTAAGCTAATATTTTAAAATTATCATAGTTTAAACAGAATATGCCCTTTTGGCTCCCCATAACTCTGCTTTGCCCCCTCAACAATCTCTGTCAAGCTCCGCCACTGCGCGGGAGGAGGAGTGGAGGCGGCCCCGGTGGCACTTGTTAAAGTGTGCCGTCTTGCTCCGATAGCACCGCGCCCTGACACCACAGTGCCACTCTCAGCACGCATCCGCAGCACAGTGCAGACGCAACCGTGCGGACGAGGCGGTGTGGGTGCGAGCTGAGGAGTGGCGGGATGGACATGAGGCCAAGAGCCATCCCGGAATGAGAACCGGGTCGCCGGGGAAGAGCCACGCGACGAGGAGCACTGGGCCGCCTCCCAGTGCAGCTCCTAGGCTTCCGGCGACGCATTTCCCGGCCACGTTGCGGAAAGAGCCGCCACATGGTCGTAATACTTCCGCAAAAGTCCATAACAAGAGATGCAAACTTGCATGACTACTGTATACACCACTAATGGACTTTTGCGAGTATTACGACCATGTGGCGGCGTCGGCGATGAGGACGCGTAGAGGAGGAGGGGAGAACGAATGGCCGCGGGAGCAGTGGCGGAGCTTCACTAGGGCCAAGGGGGGCTATGCCCCCCCTACCCTACAGAAAGTATATGAAATACTATTAATTGGTAAGCTAAAATTTTAAAATTATCATAGTTTAAACAGAATATGTTCTTTTGGCTCCCCATAACTCTAATTTGCCCCCTCAACAATCTCTGTCAAGCTCCGCCACTGCGCGGGAGGAGGAGTGGAGGCGGCCCCAGCGGCACTTGTTAAAGTGTGCCGTCTTGCTCCGATAGCACCGCGCCCTGACACCACAGTGCCACTCTCAGCACGCATCCGCAGCACAGTGCGGACGCAACCGTGCGGACGAGGCGGTGCGGGTGCGAGCTGAGGAGTGGCGGGATGGACATGAGGCCAAGAGCCATCACGGCAATGAGAACCGGGTCGCCGGGGAAGAGCCACGCGACGAGGAGTACTGGGCCGCCTCCCAGTGCAGCTCCTAGGCTTCCGGCGACGCATTTCCCGGCCACGTTGCGGAAAGAGCCGCCACATGGTCGTAATACTTCCGCAAAAGTCCATGACAAGAGATGCAAACTTGCATGACTACTGTATACACCACTAATGGACTTTTGCGGAAGTATTACGACCATGTGGCGGCGTCGGCGATGAGGACGCGGAGAGGAGGAGGGGAGAACGAATGGCCGCGGGAGCAGTGGCGGAGCTTCACTACGGCCAAGGGGGGCTATGCCCCCACCCCTACCCTAGAGAAAGTATATGAAATACCATTAATTGGTAAGCTAAGATTTTAAAATTATCATAGTTTAAACAGAATATGCCCTTTTGGCTCCCCATAACTCTGCTTTACCCCCTCAACAATCTCTGTCAAGCTCCGCCACTGCGCGGGAGGAGGAGTGGAGGCGGCCCCGGTGGCACTTGTTAAAGTGTGCCGTCTTGCTCCGATAGCACCGCGCCCTGACACCACAGTGCCACTCTCAGCACGCATCCGCAGCACAGTGCGGACGCAACCGTGCGGCAGAGGCGGTGCGGGTGCGAGCTGAGGAGTGACGGGATGGACATGAGGCCAAGAGCCATCCCGACAATGAGAACCGGGTCGCCGGGGAAGAGCCACGCGACGAGGAGCACTGGGCCGCCTCCCAGTGTAGCTCCTAGGCTTCCGGCGACGCATTTCCCGGCCACGTTGCGGAAAGAGCCGCCACATGGTCGTAATACTTTCGCAAAAGTCCATGACAAGAGATGCAAACTTGCATGACTACTGTATACACCACTAATGGACTTTTGCGAAAGTATTACGACCATGTGGCTGCGTCGGCGATGAGGACGTGGAGAGGAGGAGGGGAGAACGAATGGCCGCGGGAGCAGTGGCGGAGCTTCACTAGGGCCAAGGGGGGTTATGCCCCCCTACCCTAGAGAAAGTATATGAAATACCATTAATTGGTAAGCTAAAATTTTAAAATTATCATAGTTTAAACAGAATATGCCCTTTTGGCTCCCCATAACTCTGCTTTGCCCCCTCAACAATCTCTGTCAAGCTCCGCCACTGCACGGGAGGAGGAGTGGAGGCGGCCCCGGCGGCACTTGTTAAAGTGTGCCGTCTTGCTCCGATAGCACCGCACCCTGACACCACAGTGCCACTCTCAGCACGCATCCGCACCACAGTGCGGACGCAACCGTGCGGACGAGGCGGTGCGGGTGCGAGCTGAGGAGTGGCGGGATGGACATGAGGCCAAGAGCCATCCCGGTAATGAGAACCGGGTCGCCGGGGAAGAGCCACGCGACGAGGAGCACTGGGCCGCCTCCCAGTGCAGCTCCTAGGCTTCCGGCGACGCATTTCCCGGCCACGTTGCGGAAAGAGCCGCCACATGGTCGTAATACTTCCGCAAAAGTCCATGACAAGAGATGCAAACTTGCATGACTACTGTATACACCACTAATGGACTTTTGCGGAAGTATTACGACCATGTGGCGGCGTTGGCGATGAGGACGCGGAGAGGAGGAGGGGAGAACGAATGGCCGCGGGAGCAGTGGCGGAGCTTCACTAGGGCCAAGGGGGGCCATAGCCCCCCTACCCTAGAGAAAGTATATGAAATACCATTAATTGGTAAGCTAAAATTTTAAAATTATCATAGTTTAAGCAGAATATGCCCTTTTGGCTCCCCATAACTCTCCTTTGCCCCTAAAGCGTACCCTCTTGCTCCGCAAACGCCCCGCTCTGACACCACAAGGCCGCTCTCGGCGCGCATCCGCAGCACAGTGCGTAGGCAGCCGTGCGGACGAGCCGGTGCGGATGTGCGCTGAACTGTGGAGCGACGCACAAGAGGGCAAGCGCCACCCTGGCAACCAGAACAGGGTCGCCGGGGCACGAGAAGCATTGGGCCGCCTCCCAGTGCAGCGCCTAGGATCCCGGCAACGCACTGCCCGGCCACCTTGGGGAAAGACCCGCCGAGGTGTATTGGCGCAACGAAGCATTTGAGGATGGAGAGTAGGTACGCTACACGGAGAGTGTGGAGCTCCTCCGACGACGAGAGAATGATGGTCAGGAAAGAAACGGTGTACACCCCGGTGCAGAAGTTCCTCAGCACCACATCCTTTAGTTTTGAAAAATCTGTTAATTATGAGCCAGCTGGTCATCGCTCATCAAAGAATTGGGGAAAAGCGTGAGAAGGAGAAGGAGAAGCGGGCCGGAGCAGGAGAAGGAGAAGCGGGGCGAGGCAAGGCTAATAATGAACCTCCGATGATCCTAAACGAGGCACTGACCTCTGAATTGATGATGCGCGTGCTGCCAGGTTTGTTCATCCCTACTGGCGGCTAACCTGGCGTCCATGGGGGTCACTTCGAGTGAAGATTTTCTTTTGGCTAGGGCTCAGAGATCGGTGCTGGACCGCGGAGCGCCTCGCTAGACTTGGCCTTCCGCACGGCTCTACGTGCTCCCTGTGTGACCAGGCGCCGGAAACCATGCCCCATCTCCTCTCGGGATGCCTGTTCACTAGGCAGGTATGGCATGACATCCTTGCTTGGTGTCGGCTCCCGGTGACCATCCCTTCTAAGGACGCCCCCTTCCCCGACTGGCTTGCTTCTTCGGCCACCGGCATCCCCTCCTGCTTGCGCCACGGCTTCACTTCGCTTGCACTGCTCATTGCCCGGTGGATCTGGAAGCAGCACAATGCTTGCGTCTTCGATGCCGCCCAACCATCCATCTCCAGGACCTCGTCGACAATCATGGAGCAGGCTCGCTGCCCGGCTCATGCGGCCGGGCGCCCTAGGACTGTGTAGCATCTTGCCCGAGGAGTAGTTCTTCTATTTTGGGGGCGCGTACACCCCTTCTCTGCTGTACGCATTAACCTCCTGACTCACGCCGCGCCGCGTGTTTGTGCTCGTCAGAGGTTTCTGTAATTGCTCTTGCTACTATTTCTACCTATCAATGCAATGATATGCAAGACTTTTGCGTATTTGCGAAAAAATAACAATTTCCTAACATCATAATTGCCCGTGGATAGTTACTCCAATGGATGGAGTACTTATAGTTTGCTGCTTGGGCCACTCAAAGACGATACTTCTTTGATCAACAATTTAAGTAAACAAATATGTATTGTACATGAAGAAAAGTATATGATGAAAAATATCATCCTTATATGAATCCATTGTTGATGGTTTTGATGATAATAACACATATTTGGTTGTCAAATTGCTGACTTCAGAATATGTGCATGTCCTATGCACCCCACCAGAGGGAAATAGTTCTGTACAAAAGATAATCAAATCCATTTTTGTTTTCCTATGAAACTGTTTTAGAAAATCTCCCCACCCGCTGGTTCTGCTTTTCTTCTCTCTTGACATTGCTGCAACGTTATATACTAATATATGAATCCAAGCAAAAAAATGTAAAATAACATTAAAAAGACTTCTTCCGAAATAGAGTAAAAAACGGCTATGGGCTAAATGGTGTGGAGTGTTTTTCTTGGCACATGCTCTTTTGATCCTCCTGATATGATCATGTGCAATGCTTCGGGTTTCATCTGCCTATACCCGACCAAAGCCTCTTGTAGCCACAATAAAGTACATAGCAGTAGGTTGAAGTTATAATCTTGCCACAAAAACTAAATGGCACATGCTTTCGACACCTATAGACACACATCGCACATGCAGCACCAAGGATCACCACGTGGCCATCGAGCAGGGGAGCGTGTCCTGGATCACCGCTCACCAAGGGAGGCCGACACCGACCACCGACATGGTTTCCACCAGGTTGATGGCGATCCTCCTAGTTAATACCTCCCTTGGTGACTTCCAATGTTCCAAATGGTCACAACCGTTGCTTACTTCAAAAATAAAAAAGCGAAGGGCCTATGAGGGTAGGTGTTATCATATTTGCCGGCTTTCTTCGGTCTTGGAAGATGGTGTGTTGATCAAGGCAAGCAGATGACTAAATCTTGGTGTGGCAATATTGACCTCTTCTTGTGAGTTCTTTTGCGACATGACTCGATTTCTCCAACCCTCTGGACTGGTAGTGAATGATTGCAAGTTCGTGTTGCATGGTGTGATGCCCAACCGACATTCCTTCAATGGTTATTAGATCTCATTTCTAGCCACGAGGGACTATATTGCAATCTTCAAAGATGGATGACAAGGGCGTTCGCAAGTGTCCATTTTACTTTACTGTTGGTTCAGTGCACTTTTCATGCTTCGGCAAGCGGCATACAATTGAAGGAAGACGACAACCGGTGTATTTTTTGATATAATTTTACTTTTATTGGTGGTTTTGTGTCTTGTCGTGTTTCCATTGTAATGTCTATTGTTTTCCCTCAAATTTCAGTTACAAGATGCCCCTTTGGATATCTTTTACAAAAAAACAGGTCACAACCCTTGATATATCAATCCGATGTCTAATAGGAGTTTTTTAATTTCTTTTGGTGGAGATCAGTAGGTTAACCAAGTGATTAACCTCCCCGCAATTAGTTATAGAGCTCGCCAACCATGAAGTCGGTGCCCTATCCAAGGATCTCACCAACCGCAACATGGACTCACCGCCTCTCGGCATTGATCAATATGTTAGAGACATTATCCAGATCACAAGTATACTTGTGGTTGTGGCCAACGATGTTGGTTCTCCTCCCCGGTCATATGAGTGGCTTTAGACGTAAATGTTTGATTTCAAAGAGACAATGTAAAAAAAACTTTTTAAATTAAATTGCGCATCGAGGGCCCAATTCCATTCATGGTGAAGTTGGTAAGACAACATTAATGTTCTCAAAATAGAAAAGAGAAAAAGAAGGATGCCATGGGCTAAACCCCATATAACAACACTTGGATTAAAGTTTGTCTTCTATCACCGCCCTATCAAAACAATAGACATTTAGAAGCCTAGCTCACACCCACATTTACACACATTTAGAAGCGGCATATCCTATATACCTAAGAGACTGATCCCCACTACTTCTAATTATCTCAACATATTCCACATCATCGAAATTGTTATAGCCGTTAGACTCACTATCTAGATCCACTAGCATCCGTCTGATCTACACATAAGAATCCTCTGTCATGCAACATGCATTTTCCAAGTTCAAAGGACGGACCACAACCAGCACATTATTATCATTCCAAGATACACCACGGGTCAACCTCTAATCCTTCCGCACCCATTGGCAGCTTGCCGAGTAGCAAAATCTCTCTTGTTGAAAACTTCAGATGCCAACATCAACACTATGTGTGCCCCTCTTTCTTGCATGTCGCACAAATCTCGTGTATGTAAACCAAACAAAAATACATCTAGTAAGCCACCATAACAGCTACGCAACTAGGATCAATTGGAAATAAATGTCTAAAATATGCCTCATTTCTCATTCTCTAAATAACCTAAATAACATCAGCCACTCTAGGTAAAAACCAACAATTGTTTATTGCCAAAAAATGTATCACCCACTCACATAGTCATTCACCCCCCCCCCCCCCCCTAATGCAACAATGAATGTCTAGTAAGGATATTGTTTCTAAGCTGGCCATAGAAAGATTTTATTCCATGTCACAGGAAACTATTTCCGGTAAGCAATGCTTATTGGTTCATGCACTAATTTATTAGGCCAGAGATATCGATCGCATATGTGTTGTTTCAATTAGAATAAAAGCTCAAGTTTATTGTGAGCTGTTGTGTTGTGGTCACTGAATTCGAAAGGAACCCAACTCACTGTTTGGACTTCCAGATCATTTTAGCTCAGGCATACCGTTAACTTATGAAGTGAAAGTACTTGTCTTGTTTCATAATGGCAATGACCTAGTATATTAATGCATGAATATTAGAACTTAACATTACATTTTGACAACTATCGATCGTACTCTTAATTAAAATAATAGAATTGATTCTTAAGTCATCTAATTTAATAAGTATGCCCATCAGAAACATTTTTGTGACTAGAAAACTATTCAAATTTCAAAGAATTGGACTTCATAGAAGTTTCCACGTGTGGGTTGCTCAAGTTGTAGGCTTCAATAGTACATGAATGTTCCAACGATTTCCTTCATACTGTATTATTTTGCATCCATTCTGGCCTCTCGGAAACACTATTTTATATTTCATACGACCAGCAAAATAAGCATTAATGTAAATACAACCTCGTAGAAATCAAGTGGGATGACATTTTTTTAAAAATGTCTCGGTTCTCAAAATCATGTGAATTAAAGATGTCCACAATAGCAGATTGCACTTGCTTCCATCTTGAGTTTCCAAGGGCTTAGTTTATACAAGAAAAATAAATTAGATACTCACATCTCTTCAATATCTTAGGAGAAATTTTGAATATAAGCATATAACTTGGTTATAACTAAATATGTACAATGTTCTAGATTGGTACCAAGAGTTTGTCTATATGAAATCGTGTTGGGTGGACTCAAAATAAAATTGTGTGGCGAGGACGGTGGTTTTTATGTGGCACTCCCTAGTGATTTTTTTTGTTGATAACATAAAGGTTGACTTAAGTGATGTATGGCTAATGACAACTTTATTTAGGTTTGAATGAGTTAAGACGCTGATACTTGTTGAACCGTCTTAAGTAGATTATGGTGATGGGAGAAAACAATGCAAATCTAGCCACATTGCTTTTACAAGTGAAACCCTAAGGGAGGACCACAATTGGTTCATGGTTAGAGGTGATTGTACTCTTAGCCCATTACAGATAAAATTCCATGTGTAAATGCTCTATGTTTCTCATTAAAACATAATATTTGCATAGTGTGAGGTCACCTTTATCTGCCCATAGTTGATAGTGAAGCACATGCATCAACTTATTTAATCTTAGTACTCCATGATTCTAATATTTGAGAAGTGTTGTGCGAGTGTATGGATGGGTGCGCACTCGCGCACACTTGCCTATGACATATGTGCATGTGTGTGTGCGCGCGCTTGTAAAATCTCCAAATCTAAAATTATCTTATAAGTAAGGCTATTATTTTCGAGGAAGCAACATATGAGTGTGATTTATCATCTTTTTTTAGAGTCGGGTGTCTTATCATTTATGATGCAATCTTCAGGTGATTTAACGGAAAACTATCAGGCTAAAGGCCACATAGTGTATTCTTAACAACACGTGTTTCCTTTACTTATCAGGCTGAAACTTCCCAAAAACCAAGATCATTATTTCCGCGACACATCGGTATGCTTTACAGGCAATTCTTATTTGCGACGGATGATTACTAAGGGCATATACAATGGTGTTATCTTATGAGTAGCACATAGAATAAATATTGAGATGGAAGAAACAGAAACCAGAAAAAAGGATAAAAACCAAGATCCGCATCCGTTTGTGGGTGCACGAATCTTGGCATGTTTATGGTGCCACGTAGGATTAGGCTGGTGTGTGGGCATTCACCCGGTTGCCCATACGTCCGTTTCACCACACGAAGGGGGCGGTGTGTGAGCGTTTATCAGTTCGCTCACACGCCAGTTTTCACTCACGCACAAGGGCTTGTGTGTAGGCATTTGCCATCTCGCCCACACGCCCGTGTCCTCTCCCACACCCAAGCTGCCAGTTACCATGTGTTTTGCAGTGTACATGGCAACTGCCCTAGTGTGCTTGTAAGCAGATGGTAACTCTCTTTTTTTTTACCTAAGCATGTCAGTTGTCATGTGTTTTGCAGGGTACACGGCAACTGACCTAGTGTGCTTGTAAGCAGATGGCAACTCTCTCTTTTATCCGAACATGGTGTTTTGCCATGTCTCTTTGTAGCGCTACACGGCAACTACCTAGTATTAGTAGGTGGCAACTCCTAAGGTTTTTAAATCATGGCAACTGTAGTAAACCAGACCATACATGACAACTGCTTAGTGTTAGTAGGTGGCAACCTCTAAAGTTTCCAAATCATGGCAACTATAATAAACCAGACCATATATGGCAACAACAGCAGTTGTCCAAAATGGCATCTGACACTTGACCTGAGATGGCAACTGTAGTTGTCCGACATGGCAACTGTAGTTCAGCGACATGGCAACTGCAGTTAAACGAACATTGAAGAGGGTCCGGACCATGGCAACTGTGGGGATACGTGGTGACTGTCACGCGGGGCGGGCGGGACCGTGAGGTATGTGGCTAAGAGAAGTCGTGTGGGCGTTATGCATTTTGTCACACGTAGGCGTGTGAGAGGGACCGCAAGGGAAAAAAGAGGCGTGTGGGCGCTAGTTGTTTTGCCCACACGTAGGCGTGTGGGCTGGTCCTCTTAGACACCATACAAAACGTGTGGGCAGACCCCTTAACGTCCACACGTGTGGCAGTTATCGTCGTCCTTTGTTTTTAATAAAAAAAACTATAAGGAAACCTATTGAAAACCAAGTAAATCTTTCCATATCCCTACTAATAAAGCACCGAGTGCTTCTGGTCGTACGTCGTCATCTTTTTTTTACGGTAGTTTCTTTCGCACGCAGCTTATCGTACGTTCACCCTCGCTTTCAGCTCGATCCGTTTCTGGTACGTCCCCTCCTTGCTATCGCCTCTGGCTGGGGCCTTTCTGGCGCCCCAGGTGGGCCTACGCGCGCACACAAATTGGCCCAATTAATCCAGCCCACCTATCCCCAATTGAGGCAAAAATACTTGCTGGTGACAAGACTCGAACTCTGAACCTAACGCCTAGCAAAAACAGCACGGCCAACCAAGCTAGCATGTGTTATTTGTAAAAATACAAATTGATTCAGCTAATAAGTAGTCCCACCTCACTTTTTTACATCCAAACTACTCAATTTATATACGTTTATGAGTTTCCTAGGTGTCAGGAAGCCGTCTCGGAAATCATTACAGAAAAACAAGGAAGGAAAGAGAGGCTAATTAACAGGAAAGCGAGGCAACGAAATAAGGAAGGAATCCTGAGAGATATATTCTCTAATCTAAATTGAGAAGGACATGAGGTGACAAAGATGAAATAAGGAAGGAAATTGGGATCCTGAGGGATGATCCTGAGACATATTCTAATCTAGAGTAATATAAGAAGGGACAAAGAACAACAATGTCGGGTTTACACACCACGGGAAACATTATCTAGACGGCCTGCAAAGTAGATTTACACACGCAAGCAAAATAGAAAACAAGTTTTCGCAAGAAAGAACAAGCCATGCTGACGAATAAGCAAGTAGCAGGTGCATTGCGCCAAAATAGTTTAGGTGTATACACGATAAACAATTGTTCGACACATTTTCTTTTACCATCAGAATGATGAAGAGAAATGCATTATTGTGTTTTTACACAAACACATTTAGGCAATAAATCCTGACGAAAATATTTACTTTGATGCAGTTGCCATATCATGTGACCAAATGAGAAGTCCACTTGCCTTATCTCATTCGCTTCTTGATTCCTGAAGATATCCACATCAGATTGCTATTTCTAAAAGGTGTTTTATCCTGAGAAAGAAGTAGAATATATTAGTCGGTGGTACAAGGTATACAACTGTTCAAAAATAATTTATGGTATATATACAACCGAGGGTTCGAGATGATGATAAAAGTATCAGGTACAAAAGTTAAAAAAAATGTCACATAACACAATGAAGATTAGGAGCTACCTATAGATATAATTTTCAATATCTAGAGAACCATAGGATTCTGAATTTTGGCATCGGTGGATAGAATTCCGCGCAAACTATAACACTGTTTGTTCTTAATAGCGGTATCAATCTGACTGTCAAACTGAACCGGATTAGTCAATGATCCACTGAGCAGGAGTTTACCCAGTTTCAAAAAACATAAAATTTCTATGCTCCAGTTTTAATGTGAAAAGGGTACACATGTTAGCACACTTCATTCATCCAAATACATTCAACATCTACCGAATTGCAATTGCATGAGAAATTCAGGTTTTAATCTTATGCATAGAACCTCATGTAGCCTGAATGGTACTCCATCCGTTCCTATATATAAGTCTTTGTAGAGATTTCACTATGGACCACATACGGATGTATGTAGATGCATTTTAGAGTATAGGTTCACTCATTTTACTCCATATGTGGTCCATAGTGAAATCTCTCCAAAGACTTACATTTAGAAACGGAGGGAGTACACTTCAGATGCATTCAACATCAAATGAAGTGTACTAAATGGATCTGGATGTACCCTTCAGTTTTAATTCGGTTGTTGTTATTCATATTCAAACTGATGCATACAAGCTCATATAGCCTGAAATTGTCAGCACGTAATATTTCAAATAAAGTGTACCCTTCAGTTTTAATCCAAATAAACATCCAGATCCCGAACTCTGAATAAAAATGCATAGAAGCTAATGTAGGAATTGTCAGCACGCAATTCCCCAATTCCTTCATCCAGACCATTCAACATAAACCGAATTCAGGAACACATATTATATACATTCTGAACGAACACCACAAAAATCAAAGAAATTACAAACCACACAGTAATCGAGAACCCACCATATCATGGAAGCTCACCGGTGGTAGACTGCTTTGTATCCTCACTGCAACAACTCGTGCGTCATACGGACGGAGGTGGACCTACGGCAGGATGCGGGTGAGAAGACCGGGGAGATGAGATGACGAGCAGGAGAGTCATCAGCGGCACAGCGCAGCGCGGGCGCCGGGAGCAGCAAGCAACAAAGGCAAGCAGCAGCGGCAAGCAAAGCAACCACCAGCAGCAAGCGGCAACAACAGCAAGCAGCAAAGCAAGCCAGCAACGAACAGCAGCAGCAAGCAGGCAGAAGCGGGCAGAGGCGACTCCTCACCTTACTGTTCGTTGCGGCCGAGTCGGACAGATCAGGGAGGCGAGAGGACGGACAACAGCGAGTTTCGGACGGCGTCAATGGCGGTCAGCGGTCGGGAAGCTGTAGGAGGGACCCGTGGCTTCGAGTCCGTGGTCCAGACGTGGACCCCTTCATGGTCCCTGTAGCTGCTCGGGGAGGACGATGACCGCGGCGGGGTCGCAACGGCGGCCGACGGAACCAAGAAAGGTGGCCTTGGTTCAAGAGGTTCCTGCACGCCGGCGGCCGGAATCACCATTAAAGGGACGGCAGGAGCAACAATGGAGCTAAGGAAATACACAGGAGCATGAACGCACCGGAGAAACGAGGTGATTCACGGCGGCGTCTAGCGGGCATGCATGTCGGAGCCGGAGGCGTGGACGTCGATCCGGACCGACGGCTGGCGGATCCTGCCGGCCCCTGCAGCTGGCGTTGCAACGGCGAGCGGCGGCATCCCCGGCGAGCTTGACGAGAAAGGGGATCCAGGGAGGGAGAAAAGGAGTGAGGAGTGAGGTAATGGAGTGGAGGAGGAGAAAGATGAAGGGACAACCGGGCAGGAGGCGGCGTGTGTCCCTTGGAGATGACGCTGATGGACTGACCTAGGAGACCCACTGGTCAGTGGCAAAGGAGAGGTTGAAAGAAAATAAAAATAAACAAAATTAGCTGGAATATCTCTTCCTCCTCTACTCCTTCATAGGCTTCTCAGGATTAGCATAATCTAAATATCTCGGTGCTAAAAAATACAAAATATATTGGAAAATTTCACAGCTGTTACTACTTACTCCCTCTGTAAAGTAATATAAGATCTTTTCGATCACTAAAAAATTGTTTATAGAGGGAGTATATAATATAAATCTAAAAGTTTCCAGAGAGTATTTGACTGCCTTCGAATTCAAATCTGCCCCAACTTTGGGTTTGAACTATAAGTAGGTGATATAAGATTCCACTGCTCATGGAATGTTTATGGATCTTGTAAATAACATATGACCTCCATTTATAAATTTTCATGAACTTTGAACAAGGGAATCATCACCAAACAAATATATTGCAGTTCTGGCATTTTCTTGAATTAGAACAAAAGCACTTGATTCAAATATCGTAACAAATATATTGTAGTTTAATTCTATGCATGGATGGCTCGATCTCACTGTCGTCCAAAGATCATCTTATTGGTGTTGTGTTCATATATTCAATAATGGCTTCAGTTTCAGGTAAAATCGTCAACTGGACTTCCATGATTGCGGTGGCGTATTATTCGGCAAAAAGTAGTATTGTCGCCTTTTAATGTTTTCATTCACATCCATGGTCATATATGCTGTTTGGACAAAACAATTGATCAACTCTGACCGTAGCTGGTAGGGGGCACCAAACGGCAACTGCTCGCCCCCCCCTCGGCGCCTCCCCCTCCCAACCCCATGGGGAACCCTCCATTACGGTGTGCTACAGGAGGAAGGGATAGGCCCATCTCGACAGAGGAGGTAGACACGACGTGGATGGCGGCGCAGGGCGCATCGACAAGGGACACTTGAGAATGGGGAACGATAAGCAAGATGAGTTTGTGCGTCCTTATTTTATTAAAAGTTAACGTCAAGTGCTTTGTTTGGGCCAAGCCTAGATAGTTAAAAAAGAATAAACTCTTCCCAATTAAACAACCATCTGTAAAAATTGCCTAACAAAAAAGCTATAAAAAATATGTGTAAAAAAATTTAACACAATAAAAAAACTTCAAATTGTTCACAGTTTTACATATGTTCACACTGTCTTTGTTAGAAAATATGTTCGCATTTGTTTACAAAACTTAAAGATTCCCAAAAAAAAGTTCCATTTTTTACCAAAACAAAGTCCATCTAGAAATGTACAACCAAAAACAAAACATTCTTTTCATCAAAAACGCCTGTTCAAAAAATGTTCTTTTCTCCGTAAAAAAAATGTTCTTTCCTAGAGAAATGTTCCAATTCTCATAAAAACGTTAACTACTCTTAAAAAGTGTTCCAATTTTTATGAAAATGTTAACTTTTATTTAAAATAAGGAATTTTGACGTGTAACCTTATTATGGATGTTTATTAAATTTGGATATAAAAACTGATGCACAATGGCACATGAAGCTGGTTGTGCCTTTTTTTGCCCGGTGCAACGCACGGGCATTTGTACTAGTACAGTAAAATAAACCTAGAAAACTAATCCAATTCGTACGTACGCTCGCTACAACTCCCAAATGGGCCGGCCAAGTCGTGATGTCTGGGCGATTGGTAGCCATCTTGTCGCAATAAGCAGAACATAGACACTTCCTGGTTTACGTTCCTCGGGTGAGAAAAAAATAGGACAAAGGAAATATGCTTCTGAAAAACCAGTGTAAATGTACTCTATTATTTTGGGCTAGTGAAAGAATATGCGGTGCCTCCATGTTTGGTTTTGGTAATTGATGACAATCTCTATGGACTAATGGTTGCCTTGAGTTATATTTGAAGGATTTGTCCATAGGAATTTCTTGAAGTCCATGTGTTGGTTTCAAGGAGTTTATGTGGTGACCAAGGTGTTATTAAGGAATTATCCAAAGATTGGCCATGTGAGAGTTGAGCTTATTGCAAGCATGTCTTGGAGAAGAAGATTGTGTGATCATTCATGTATATCTTCAAGACATCATCCAAATGAAGAAAGTTGAAAAGATTTAAGGTTGATCAAGACTAAGTCAAGAGTGAATCAACTTGATCAACTCACAAAGCGTAGAAGATGTACCGAGAGGGATCAAGCGATCCCATGGTATGGTAAGCATTGTCAATTACGCTTTGTATACTAACCCATGATCTTCGTGAGAGTTCTTTGTGGGGTTAGGTTGCGGTATGCAAGTTCAAGTGAAGCATCATGAAGAGATCAAATGCTTGAAGCTTGCCGTCCATTGTGGTGACAATGGACTTGTGAAGATGTTGCGGTGTGCAAGTTCAAGTGAAGCATCATGAAGAGATCAAATGCTTGAAGCTTGCCGTCCATTGTGGTGACAATGGACTTGTGAAGATGTGCGGAAGAGTGGCTCACCCATAGTGGAGTATGGGGGAGCAATCAACTAGTCTTCATCGAGCCAACACAACCAAGAAAGGTGGTCCAACTTGAGGGAGTCAAGATCGTCATCATCTAGCTCAAGTGGACCATGTGCAAGGCAAAGGTTTGCCCTTGATAGGTTTTCTATTTTACCGGTCTCATGATGGTAGTTGGGAGACCGGGTTATAGGATCGATTGCCGTACTATCAAGGGGGCTCTCGATGAGTAGCTTGATCGTATCATTCGTAGAGAGCTCAAACCATTGCATCCTTGCATCATCTTTATTGGTTCTTGTTTGGTTCTTCTCTTTGTGAGTTTTGGAGTTTATGGTCATCTTGTTGACAAGCTCGAGTTCATCGAAAAAGGAGTTCACTCGCATCTTCTATGATGTTTTCGATGTTGGAGGTTATGCCGGTTCTTCTCGGTTGGAGGTTTCACTCCTCTATTTGTTGGCATACCTCCCCTGCCTCTTCTTACTATAACCAACAAGCTTGAGTTTGCTCAATTCGGAGCTCATATGCAGAAGTTATGGCAGTTTTGGTTTCCTAGCGGTAGTACCGCGGGCCGGAGCGGTAGTACCGCTTGAGTTCTACAAGCGGTAGTACCGCTCCAGAGCGGTAGTACCGCTGGTAGCCCCCAGCCGTAGTACCGCTGCGGTCTCGTGCTAGTACCGCCTCGATTCGAGGGGTCTTTTTTCGTGTCGGGTTTTACGGTACTAGCCGCGGCATTGGGGGCCGTAGTACCGCTCGTTTGCGGTAGTACCGCCCTGCCACCACGGTAGTACTGCTCTGGGCCCAGCGGCAGTACCGCGAGGGGGAGCGGTAGTACCGCTCTCTGCGGGGCTGAAGTGGGGGTAACGGTTGGATTGTTCCCCCCACTATATAAGGAGGTCTTCTTCCCCATTGAACCTTATCCGTTGAGCTCGTGTTCTTCCCCCATTGTTGACCTTCTTCGAGCTTGCTAACTCTCAATCCCTCCATGGATTCTTGCTAGTTTTTGAGGGAAAAGAGAGAGGAGATCTAGATCCACATTTTCACCAATCACTTTCTCCTCTATGTGAGGGGAACCCCTTGGATCTAGATCTTGGAGTTCTTGGTGTTCTCCTTCTTGTTCTTTCTCTCTTTTTCCTCCCTAGCATTAGTTGCTTCGGTGGGATTTGAGAGAGAAGGACTTGGGCACTCCGTGTGCCCTTGCCATTGCATTTGGTGCATCGGTTTGAGTTCTCCACGGTGATACGTGGAAGTTACAAGTTGAGAAGCTTATTACTCTTGGGTGCCTGGTGCCCTTGAGCTTGTTCCTCTTGGGTGCTTGGGCGCCCTAGACGGTTGGTGGTGTTCGGAGCTCAATCATTGTGGTGTAAAGCTCCGGGCAAGCGTCGGGGTCTCCAATTAGGTTGTGGAGATCGCCCCGAGCAATTTGACGGGTACCGGTGACCGCCCCCAAGGGTTGCCAAAGTGTACGGGTTCGGTGACCGCCCCCAAGGGTTGCCATTTGTATGGGTTCGGTGACCGCCCTCAAGGGTCCCTTAGTGGAATCACGGCATCTTGCATTGTGCGAGGGCGTGAGGAGATTACGGTGGCCCTAGTGGCTTCTTGTGGAGCATTGTGCCTCCACACCGCTCCAAACGGAGATTAGCATCTGCAAGGGTGTGAACTTCGGGATACATCGTCGTCTCCGCGTGCCTCGGTTATCTCTTACCCGAGCCCTTTACTTATGCACTTTACTTTGTGATAGCCATATTGTTTCTTGTCATATATCTTGCTATCACCTAAGTAGGTTTTCTTGCTTAGCATAAGTTGTTGGTGCACATAGGTGAGCCTAGTTGTTGTAGGTTTTGTGCTTGTCAAATTAACCGCTAGGTTTATTCCGCATTTTTTCAAGCCTAAACCATAATTATTTTAAAGCGCCTATTCACCCCCCCTCTAGGCGACATCCACGATCTTTCAGCTAGCAACATTATTGTCACCTGATTCGATCATTTGGACGAATCCATTTTTGTCAGTTTCAATCGCGAGAATCATATCTTATTATAGCGAAACTACAGCTAAAAAAATTCAGAAAATATTTGATTGGCTGATTATGCATTTGTAGGCAATTCCTTAAAGAGTGTCAGTGAGAACATTTTCTATCCAACCGGAACTAGTATCCAATTCTGAAGGAATTATCAAGAGCCTTAATCATGATTGTCATAGAGCTAATTCAGATTAATAGATATGTAAATTTTATTCATATTGCATAAAGAACCACGCCTATATTTTGAGCATTTGGACCTTATGGTAATTGCTATGCTATATAATAAACTTTTTTTGCGAATCACTATACAATTGTCTCTTCTTTTCGTTTTCATTTTTTGCCAGAAACTTCTGATCTATTCATCTTACCATGATAGTACAAAGAACATACGAATAATAAAACTTACATCCATGTTCGTAAAACACCTAGCGACGACTACAAACACTGGAGCGAGCCGAAAGCGCGCCACCGACATCACCCTCCCTCACTAGAGCCGGGCCAAACTTGTTGTTCTAGACAGTCAGAAAGTCGTTGTGCTAGGAGTATAATTGGACTCCCCATACCCACCCCAAACGCCCGGACGGGCTGTCTGGTCAGTGCCCGGACAAAAAACACACGCCCCAACTGGCCTCCCCATAGCAGCTGGCAACGCTCTGACTCCTTCCGTCGGGAATCCATTGCGTCAGCCCAAATGGGGCATGGATCCAGCGCGAGGTGTGTTGCCGAGGCCTCTCCGGAGGCGGTGCAGTCCATCTGCCGTTCGAACGCGTCGGTGGATGCCCAACCGTTGCGTTGGGGCTCAAATATGGAGGAGGTGAACAAATGGGCGTCGGCCGACACAAATATGGCGCACGTGCCCACCGTACTAGGCAGCAGGCGCAGGAGGCGGACATTGGCGAGGTGGAGTCTCATTCTTCGGCACCTCGTATGGTGCACGGTCACCCCGTGCGCCCCAACCGCATCATGGTGGACGTCGCCAGCTCCTTCCAAGATGGATCCATCATCGATCTTTGTCCACCGGCACCGTGAAGGTTTCAGACACCGATGAGAAATAGTAAGGCATGCATGGGAGACGGCGGGGTCTCAACTCCCGTTAGCCGCTCCATGTCGCATGTCCTACTCTACCACGCCGGCAACCGGACCACATGTGGGCGGGTGCAGCCGGCCGCCGGACATGGACACGGTGGAGCCGGACGGGCACTAGTGCAGAACCGGCCTTTATCACCGGTTCGTAAGGGCCTTCAGTGTCAGTTCTGCAACCGGTTAGTACCGGTTTGGCACGAACCGGCGCTAACGTGCCACCACGTGGCACGAGCCAGGCCCGGGTGCGTGTAGGACATTAGTACCGGTTGGTAACACCAACCGGTACTAAATGTTTGGGTGTGTTTTGGTTTTAATTTTTATTTTTCCTTTAGTTTTGTGTTTTCAATTTAATTTAGTGATTGTTTTACATTATAATGAGTTGTTAAATCATTAGGTGAAAGTACCACAGATTAGTTTCGTCTGGATGCATGTGGATCCTAGCTAAGTGATCAAGTATATGCCATATCCATATTACTTGATCAAATATATAAAGTAGCTATATATATAGTAATATTTTAATTAGACCATCAAATCTCATATACCTAAATTTTCTTACTAAAAATAAACTAGTTCTACTAATTCAACTAGTTCAACTAAGCATTTACTAAAAATAAACTAGTTATATTAATTCAACTAGTTTAAATAAACTCATATACCTAAATTTTCTTACTAAAAATAAACTTGTTCTATTAATTTTCATACTAAAAATAAACTAGTTATATTAATTCAACTAGTTCAAATCTCATATATATATATACCTAATTAATATCTAGGTAATTCATCTAAAATTGACATTAATATTTAACATCTTTTCCATATAATTCGTCTAACATTAACATTCTAACATTCTTATCTACGTAATTTATCTAACATTAATCTAAACAACAGAAAACAGAAAATAAGTAAAAACAATATGTGTGTGTGT
>NC_057796.1:483256287-483257351 GCF_018294505.1 Triticum aestivum
GGGCAATGAGGGCGACGGCGGTGACGGCGACGACGGGCGGCGGGGGCGACGGCGCGCGGCGGGGGCGGCGAGGGCGGCGGCGATGTCGCGCAAAATAGTTGGAGAAGAAGTGGTGGTCGATGAAACTGAATTTTTCGTAAGTGTCATATATATAGGAGGGCTTTAGTACCGGTTGGAGCCACCAATCGGTACTAAAGGCCAATTTTCGCCAGGCCAAGGGGCGGGAAACTGCCCCTTTAGTACCGGTTCGTGGCTCCAACCGGTACTAAAGGCCCCCCTTTAGTACCGGTTGGAGCCACGACCCGGTACTAAAGGTGTGCGCTGGCGCAGGAGCGGTGCGGGCAAATTTAGTCCCACCTCGCTAGCCGAGGGGCGCCCGCACCAGTTTAAAAGCCCCGACGCGGCTGCTGTCTCAAACTACTCTCTATAGCAGGCTTCTGGGACTAACTCTGGCGCGCTGCCCGTTGAGCCTGCTGGCCCTTCTGGGCCTGTATTTGCAAACCCTAGGGTTGGCAGGCCCAGCGGGCAGCGCCCCAAAATTTTTTATATAATTTTCTTCTATTTATTTCCAAGTAAATTTTTTTGCTGTATTTAGTTTCTTTGTGAATATAAAAAAATTATATAGTTTTTTTCTTTTCTACATTATTTATTTTCTGCTATTCATTTTGTAGTGATTTTCAATTTCACCGTCATTTAGCTCTCTAAACAAATCGGTAAATGGCTGAAAAACAGCAAATGATGTCAGAACGTGTTGGAAATTGATGACGTCGCTTTGAATGATGCATACTCAACGCAAAAATAGGCTGGAGTTCAAATAAGTTTAAAAAACATTGAAGTGCCCGTGTAACAGATGAGTTCTCGTCCGAAACAATAATACTCCAAAAGAGATTGTCCAGTTTGTACACGAGGTGCGTCCAGTTTTCGCCGTGACCCTCTCTACTCTTTTGCACATGCTATGCGGGCGAAATGATGATACCATGCCAAGTTCCAACATTTTCAGAGTTCATTTTCTAGTGATTTTCAATTTCACCGTCATTTAGCTCTCTAAACAAATCGGTAAATGA
>NC_057796.1:483347046-483352073 GCF_018294505.1 Triticum aestivum
CAAACTAATCCAAATCTGAAAGGTTGGGATGTCGTTTATGAAGTGCCGCCACGTGCTAGACTATCTCCCCCAAAGGAAGAGGATTATGAACCTCACATTAACCCAGACACATATGAAGGAGAATTCTTCCAAGAGACACGTCTTTCCAAAAAGTGTTTCAAGAACCGCTATACTTCACCCCAAAACATTGAAGTAGACAGTGACAGTGAATCCGACATCACCCCAGAGGAGGAACAAGAAGAGCCGGAACAAGAAGAGGTTACTGCTGCGGATGACCTGTCATTGCTTGACCGATTACGTCAAGGTGGCCTTGCACATGTTGATGCCACTGAACCCTATGAGCCCGTCATTGATTATAGTGATGATGATGATTATGCATTTATTGATGATACTGATCGAGATTATTAGTAGTGTCAGGTATTAAATTTTTTAATGTTGTACTTGATGACGATACACTTAAGTGATACACATATTATTATTCATGTCGGTCTTTTTTTTATGTTGTACTAATTTCGTTTACTGTTTGTCATGGCAGGTGTTGAAAGATGGTGGGCGCTGGTCGGGAGCGCGCCAAGGCTCCTTCTTCCTCGGCGCGTGGTCTGAGGTCTTCGATTCCAGACGTACCTCTTCGCCGAGCGTTGCTGGACAGTATGTCCACACCACCGGGCCCTTCTTCGTCCACCGCGGTGCCCAGCAGGGGACGAGGTAGGAAGAGAGGAGGTGGGGCACGTGGTCGCGGGAGAGGAGGTAGGGTGACTGCTAGGGCGCCTTCCTCGCTGCCACCCCTAGCTGTTTCACCCGAGCACGTGACTGCTAGGGTGGACTCGTCCGAGGAGGAGGCTACACGGACTCCGGTCCACGAGCCTCCGGTCCACGGGTCTTGGGCCCACGAGCCTCGGGTCGACTGGCCTTCGGCCCACGAGAGTTCGGCCCACGAGACCCCGGAGGAGCACACGTCCGGATGGGGTACCTGGCCGGATCAGCCCGAGGAGCCGAGGGGCCATGCTGATGATGGCGGGGAGCCGACTGATCTTGAGGAGGAGGGTGGCACCGTCTACCAGCGTGGTGCTACACGGCTCCCGTCCGTGCCGGCGACCCGCGAGCAGAGGTGGTTGATCTTCCCTGATGGGGAGAGGTACGTAAGTGCATTTAAAATTTTTGTACCTTCTGCATTCACGTTTCTTCAAATAACTAATGCGTTGGCCTTGTCATGCTGCAGGGGTTGGGACCACCATCATAGTGTCCGCCGGCCCAACTCCGTCCTTGGAGTTCTTTGCCGGCAAAACTTCCCGGGGTTTGTCACGTTGCCTGGTGAGGGTCGGCTTCCAGAGCTTAGGTTGAGCTGGGAGCACTACGTGGCTGCCCCGGCCCCGCCGGATGTCATTATCGACGGTGTCGTGTGCGACACGAGGGCAGACATGGTGATCAGGACGTTCTGGGTAATTTCTCCTTTACACATTTCAAAATCTTCAACTAGCTAGTTATTAATTGTACTAATCAATATTGTCTCATTTGATTGCAGACATTCTACAGGTGTGAGGAGGGATACGAGGAGGACTGCGCAAATGTTATCGAGAACGTCTGCAAGCGCCTACTCCAGAACTTACGGCACGAGGCTCGGGTGCAGGCTGTTCGAGACTACTACGCCTTGCGTGGTATCAAGAAGACCAAGCCGGCGTGCCGCGATAAGTTCCTGGGTAAGGAGCAGTACATGAAGGTAATTCTTAAGGCCTTCTACTTAAGTTCCTTCATTTAGTAATTCTTAGCCGTAGCGCTCAAGTTTCTATTTGCTAACTTAGGCGCCTCCGAGATGGTGTGCGGATCGGATGGATTGTTGGGAGGTGTTGGTCGATGAGTGGTGCTCACAAGAATGGCTAGCCCTCCACAACCAGGCCAAGGACAAACGTGCCCAAATGGAAGGTGTGCCACACCATCAAGGCAGCTCCAACTTATATCAGTTCGGGCGCAACTGGGTATGTGGTTTGCTTCATGATTCATGCAATTCATTCATCATGCTAGCTTGAGCCCTTTAATTACTAACTTTCATTGCTTCTCTCTTTCAGGCACGCCACAATAAGGCGGATAAGGTGCCAAAGGTGTACGACCTGTATGCCATGGCCCACACTGGCTCTTACAAGAAAGTCAAGGCTTTCTCTCAGTCTGACCTCGATGATGCAAACAACTTCACCAACATCTCCTCCCACAACAAGCTCGTGAGATATAGAGATGAGGGGAAGGCGAGGAAAGGGGAGGACTTTAACCCGAGCCAGGGTCCCATTGATCCAGAGCTGGTGATGATATCTGGTGGCGGGAGGTCCCATGGCTCCATAGCCATTGGAGATGGACTTATCCGTTGTCCTAGCACTCTCCCGGAGATCAAGGCGCGCCAGTCGAGCTCCGCTCCTGAGATAAGGCCTCGTGAACGGCCAGTGCAACTCGCCATCAAGGTTAGTGATACGTACTCAGTTATCTGTCTCCATTACATTGTGTGCGCTTCCATCAATGATTACAAATGGTCATGTGAGTGGTGTTGCAGGCTGCTATACAGACTGAGAGAGATAGAACGGAGAAACTTCTGGCGGAGGCGGCGGAGAGGCAGCGGGAGATGGAGGAGAGGACGAGAAAGATGATGGAGGAGGAGAGGGCACGGAATGACATGCAGGCAAGGGCCATGTACGAGCTCCTTGTGGTAAGTTTCTTCTGTAGATTACTTGCTAGTCTTAACATTTGAGTCTCATTACTAACTAGTATGACTCTGTTCTGAAAACCAAATGTGCAGTCTGTGTGCGAGAAGTCCGGTCAGCCCGCTCCGCCGATGCCAGTGATTGCTCCTGGGAGCACGGTGAGTTTAGTTTGAATGGACATTAGTTGGTAGTCTCAACATTTGAGTGTCGTAATGCTAACGAGACATTGAAAATGATCTTTGTTGCAGCTTAACTCCAGAAACGCATCGCACGATCCTTCTCCAGGTAGCGGCACTAGCCACCCCGCTCCTACACCTCCCTGATCACGGTAAGTTTCTCTAGTGTTTTGCTTAACAAATGCATAAAGACCTAGACTTAGCTTTATTTCCTCCAATATGCTTACCATAATGACCTAGAGTTAGCTTATTTTCCTCCAAAATGACCCATTTTACCTAGGTTAGCTTATAAATGATGCAGTTCATCCAAGTTAGCTCAAAAATGACCCATTTTACCTAGATTAGCTCCTAAATGATCCATTTTACCTACGTTAGCTTTAAAATGGCCCATTTCACCTAGGTTAACTCCAAAATGACCCATCTTACCTAGGTTATCTCATAAACGATCCATTTCAACTAATTTAGCTCATAAACGATCCATTTGACCTAAGTGAGCTAAAAAACTATCCATGTCACCTAAATTAGCTCTTAAATGATCCATTTCACCTAAGTTAGCTCAAAAAGATCCATTTCAACTAAATTAGCTCTAAAATGACCCATTTTACGTAGATGAGCTCCTAAATGATCCATTTTACGTACGTTAGCTTTAAAATGACCCATTTCACCTAGGTTAGCTCCAAAATGACCCATTTCACCTTACTTAGCTCAAAAACGATGCCCTTCACCTTAGTTAGCTCATAAACGACCCATTTCAACTAAGTTAGCTCATAAATGATCCATTTCAACTAAGTTAGATCATAAACAACCCATTTCAACTTAGTTAGCTCATATATGATCCATTTCACCTAAGTTAGCTCATAAATGACATATACTTCTTGTTATAGTCTTCTTCTTGTTCTAGTCACCTATTTCTAACTTTCTTATTTACCATTTTGCAGATTTCATTCACTTCATGGAAGCTAGCTTGCTATGATGGAGTGCTTGCTTTTCCTTTCATGAAACTTTGCATTGTATCTAGCTTGTTATGATGGATGGAACTATGTGCTATGGATCATTGCATCTAACTTGCTATGTTGATGAAACTTTGCATTGTAATATATATATATATGGATGGAACTATGTGTATGGATGGAACTTGCTTATGTATGAACAATGTGTATGGATGAAACTGATGTGATATGTGATATGAAACTTATGTGCTGGATATGTGATATGAAACTTATATATTTTCTGTGCAAATTGTGGGATTTAATAAAAAACAAAAAAAAACAGACAATATGCAGGCTCTTTGCCGTCTGCCACCGACGGCAAAGAGCTCTTTGCCGTCTGCCGCGGACGGCAAAGAAGCCACGTGGCAGCCAACTGTGCTTCCTGGGAGCTGACCCATTTGGTCAGTTTGCCTACAGTGGCAGACGGCAAAGACTTTGCCGTCAGTGGCAGACGGCAAAGAACCTGCACTTTGCCATCAGTGGCAGACGGCAAAGAACCTGGCATCTAGTGACGTGTAGATGACATCATAAGGCGGACGGCAAAGACCAAAGGCTCTTTGCCGTCTGCGGCGGACGGCAAAGGTCTGCCGTTAGCCACTTAACGGACTGACAGCGCAAATATTGCCGTCCGCCCTCTTTGCCGTCCGCCGCGGACGGCAAAGAGCCTTTGCCGTCCGCCGCCAGGAAGCAGACGGCAAAGAAGCTGTTTACCGTAGCCTTCTTTGCCGGAGCCTTTTGCCGTCCGCGGCTAACGGCAAAGGTCTTTGCCGTCCGCCTTTCGAGCCTTTGCCGTCCGCCATGGCAGACGGCAAAGTAGCTGTTTCCTGTAGTGGATACTCCGAAAGAGATTGTCCAGTTTGTACACGAGGTGCGTCTAGTTTTCGTCGTGACCCTCTCTACTCTTTTGCACATGCTATGCGGGCGAAATGATGATACCATGCCAATTTCCAACATTTTCAGAGTTCATTTTGTAGTAATTTTCAATTTCACTGTCATTTAGCTCCCTAAACAAATCGGAAAATGACTGAAAAATAGCAAATGATGTCAGAACGTGTTGGAAATTGATGATGTCGCTTTGAATGATGCATACTGAACGCAAAAATAGGCTGGAGTTCAAATAAGTTTAAAAAACATTGAAGTACCCGTGTAACAGATGAGTTCTCGTCCGAAACCCTGAT
>NC_057796.1:483352083-483352618 GCF_018294505.1 Triticum aestivum
CGTGTAACAGATGAGTTCTCGTCCGAAACCCTCATACTCCGAAAGAGATTGTCCAGTTTGTACACGAGGTGCGTCCAGTTTTCGCCGTGAACCTCTCTACTCTTTTGCACATGCTATGCGGGCGAAATGATGATACCATGCCAAGTTCCAACATTTTTAGAGTTCATTTTTTAGTGATTTTTAATTTCACCGTCATTTAGCTCTCTAAACAAATCGGTAAATGACTGAAAAACAGCAAATGATGTCAGAACGTGTTGGAAATTGATGACGTCGCTTTGAATGATGCATACTGAATGCAAAAATAGGCTGGAGTTCAAATAAGTTTAAAATACATTGAAGTGCCCGTGTAACAGATGGGTTCTCGTCCGAAACCCTCATACTCCGAAAGAGATTGTCCAGTTTGTACACGAGGTGCGTCCAGTTTTCGCCGTGACCCTCTCTACTCTTTTGCACATGCTATGCATGCGAAATGATCATACAATGCCAAGTTCCAACATTTTCAGAGTTCATTTCGTAGTGATTTTCAATTTCACCG
>NC_057796.1:483352628-483353284 GCF_018294505.1 Triticum aestivum
GGAGTTCAAATAAGTTTAAAAAACATTGAAGTGCCCGTGTAACAGATGAGTTCTCATCCGAAACCCTGATACTCCGAAATAGATTGTCCAGTTTGTACAAGAGGTGAGTCCAGTTTTCGCCGTGACCCTCTCTACTCTTTTGCACATGCTATGCGGGCGAAATGATGATACCATGCCAAGTTCCAACATTTTCAGAGTTCATTTTGTAGTGATTTTTAATTTCACCGTCATTTTGCTCTCTAAACAAATGTGTAAATGACTGAAAAACAGCAAATGATGTCAGAACGTGTTGGAAATTGATGACGTCGCTTTGAATGATGCATACTGAATGCAAAAATAGGCTGGAGTTCAAATAAGTTTAAAAAACATTGAAGTGCCCGTGTAACAGATGAGTTCTCGTCCGAAACCCTGATTCTCCGAAAGAGATTGTCCAGTTTGTACACGAGGTGCGTCCAGTTTTCGCCGTGACCCTCTCTACTCTTTTGCACATGCTATGCATGCGAAATGATCATACAATGCCAAGTTCCAACATTTTCAGAGTTCATTTCGTAGTGATTTTCAATTTCACCGTCATTTAGCTCTCTAAACAAATCGGTAAATGACTGAAAAACAGCAAATGATGTCAGAACGTGTTGGAAATTGATGATGTCGCTTTG
>NC_057796.1:483353294-483353621 GCF_018294505.1 Triticum aestivum
TAAATGACGGAAAAACAGCAAATGATGTCAGAACGTGTTGGAAATTGATGATGCCGCTTTGAATGATCCATACTGAATGCAAAAATAGGCTGGAGTCCAAATAAGTTTAAAAAACATTGAAGTGCCCGTGTAACAGATGAGTTCTCGTCCGAAACCCTCATACTCCGAAAGAGATTGTCCAGTTTGTACACGAGGTGCGTCCAGTTTTCGTTGTGACCCTCTCTACTCTTTTGCACATGCTATGCGGGTGAAATGATGATACCATGCCAAGTTCCAACATTTTCAGAGTTCATTTTGTAGTGATTTTCAATTTCACCGTCATTTAGC
>NC_057796.1:483353643-483354981 GCF_018294505.1 Triticum aestivum
TGACCCTCTCTACTCTTTTGCACATGCTATGCATGCGAAATGATCATACAATGCCAAGTTCCAACATTTTCAGAGTTCATTTCGTAGTGATTTTCAATTTCACCGTCATTTAGCTCTCTAAACAAATCGGTAAATGACTGAAAAACAGCAAATGATGTCAGAACGTGTTGGAAATTGATGATGTCGCTTTGAATGATGCATACTGAATGCAAAAATAGGCTGGTGTTCAAATAAGTTTAAAAAACATTGAAGTGCCCGTGTAACAGATGAGTTCTCGTCCGAAACCCTCATACTCCGAAAGAGATTGTTCAGTTTGTACACGAGGTGCGTCCAGTTTTCGCCGTGACCCTCTCTACTCTTTTGCACATGCTATGCGGGCGAAATGATGATACCATGCCAAGTTCCAACATTTTCAGAGTTCATTTTGTAGTGATTTTTAATTTCACCGTCATTTAGCTCTCTAAACAAATCGGTAAATGACTGAAAAACAGCAAATGATGTCAGAACGTGTTGGAAATTGATGACGTCGCTTTGAACGATGCATACTGAATGCAAAAATAGGCTGGAGTTCAAATAAGTTTAAAAAACATTGAAGTGCCCGTGTAACAGATGGGTTCTCGTCCGAAACCCTCATACTCCGAAAGAGATTGTCCAGTTTGTACACGAGGTGCGTCCAGTTTTCGCCGTGACCCACTCTACTCTTTTGCACATGCTATGCGGGAGAAATGATGATACCATGCCAAGTTCCAACATTTTCAGAGTTCATTTTGTAGTGATTTTCAATTTCACCGTCATTTAGCTCTCTAAACAAATCGGTAAATGACTGAAAAACAGCAAATGATGTCAGAACGTGTTGGAAATTGATGACGTCGCTTTGAATGATGCATACTGAATGCAAAAATAGGCTAGAGTTCAAATAAGTTTAAAAAACATTGAAGTGCCCGTGTAACAGATGAGTTCTCGTCCGAATCCCTGATACTCCGAAAGAGATTGTCCAGTTTGTACACGAGGTGCGTCCAGTTTTCGCCGTGACCCTCACTACTCTTTTGCACATGCTATGCGGGCGAAATGATGATACCATGCCAAGTTCCAACATTTTCAGAGTTCATTTTGTAGTGAATTTCATTTTCACCGTCATTTAGCTCTCTAAACAAATCGGTAAATGACTGAAAAACAGCAAATGATGTGAGAACGTGTTGGAAATTGATGACGTCGCTTTGAATGATGCATACTGAATGCAAAAATAGGCTGGAGTTCAAATAAGTTTAAAAAACATTGAAGTGCCCGTGTAACAGATGAGTTCTCGTCCGAAACCCTGATTCTCCGAAAGAGATTGTC
>NC_057796.1:483357992-483358563 GCF_018294505.1 Triticum aestivum
ACAAATCGGTAAATGACTGAAAAACAGCAAATGATGTCAGAACGCGTTGGAAATTGATGACGTCGCTTTGAATGATGCATACTGAATGCAAAAATAGGCTGGTGTTCAAATAAGTTTAAAAAACATTGAAGTGCCCGTGTAACAGATGAGTTCTCGTCCGAAACCCTGATACTCCGAAAGAGATTGTCCAGTTTGTACACGAGGTGCGTCCAGTTGTCGCCGTGACCCTCTCTACTCTTTTGCACATGCTATGCGGGACAAATGATGATACCATGCCAAGTTCCAACATTTTCAGAGTTCATTTTGTAGTGATTTTCAATTTCACCGTCATTTAGCTCTCTAAACAAATCGGTAAATGACTGAAAAACAGCAAATGATGTCAGAACATGTTGGAAATTGATGATGTCGCTTGGAATGATGCATAGTGAATGCAAAAATAGGCTGGAGTTCAAATAAGTTTAAAAAACATTGAAGTGCCCGTGTAACAGATGAGTTCTCGTCCGAAACCCTGATACTCCGAAATAGATTGTCCAGTTTGTACAAGAGGTGAGTCCAGTTTTCGCCGTGACCC
>NC_057796.1:483358573-483358983 GCF_018294505.1 Triticum aestivum
GCATCCTCTACTCTTTTGCACATGCTATGCGGGTGAAATGATGATACCATGCCAAGTTCCAACATTTTCAGAGTTCATTTTGTAGTGATTTTCAATTTCACCGTCATTTAGCTCTCTAAACAAATCGGTAAATGACTGAAAAACAGCAAATGATGTCAGAACGTGTTGGAAATTGATGATGTCGCTTTGAACGATGCATACTAAATGCAAAAATAGGCTAGAGTTCAAATAAGTTTAAAAAACATTGAAGTGCCCGTGTAACAGATGAGTTCTCGTCCGAAACCCTGATACTCCGAAAGAGATTGTCCAGTTTGTACACGAGGTGCGTCCAGTTTTCGCCGTGACCCTCTCTACTCTTTTGCACATGCAATGCGGGTGAAACGATGATACCATGCCAAGTTCCAACATTT
>NC_057796.1:483358993-483359629 GCF_018294505.1 Triticum aestivum
TTTGCACATGCTATGCGGGTGAAATGATGATACCATGCCAAGTTCCAACATTTTCAGAGTTCATTTTGTAGTGATTTTCAATTTCACCGTCATTTAGCTCTCTAAACAAATCGGTAAATGACTGAAAAACAGCAAATGATGTCAGAACGTGTTGGAAATTGATGACGTCGCTTTGAATGATGCATACTGAATGCAAAAATAGGCTAGAGTTCAAATAAGTTTAAAAAACATTGAAGTGCCCGTGTAACAGATGAGTTCTCGTCCGAATCCCTGATACTCCGAAAGAGATTGTCCAGTTTGTACACGAGGTGCGTCCAGTTTTCGCCGTGACCCTCACTACTCTTTTGCACATGCTATGCGGGCGAAATGATGATACCATGCCAAGTTCCAACATTTTCAGAGTTCATTTTGTAGTGAATTTCATTTTCACCGTCATTTAGCTCTCTAAACAAATCGGTAAATGACTGAAAAACAGCAAATGATGTGAGAACGTGTTGGAAATTGATGACGTCGCTTTGAATGATGCATACTGAATGCAAAAATAGGCTGGAGTTCAAATAAGTTTAAAAAACATTGAAGTGCCCGTGTAACAGATGAGTTCTCGTCCGAAACCCTGATTCTCCGAAAGAGATTGTC
>NC_057796.1:483359639-483360232 GCF_018294505.1 Triticum aestivum
AGAACGTGTTGGATACTGATAACGTCGCTTTGAATGATGCATACTGAATGCAAAAATAGGCTGGTGTTCAAATAAGTTTAAAAAACGTTGAAGTGCCCGTGTAACAGATGAGTTCTCGTCCGAAACCCTGATACTCCGAAAGAGATTGTCCAGTTTGTACACGAGGTGCGTCCAGTTATCGCCGTGACCCTCTCTACTCTTTTGCACATGCTATGCGGGAGAAATGATGATACCATGCCAAGTTCCAACATTTTCAGAGTTCATTTTGTAGTGATTTTCAATTTCACCGTCATTTAGCTCTCTAAACAAATCGGTAAATGACTGAAAAACAGCAAATGATGTCAGAACGTGTTGGAAATTGATGATGTCGCTTGGAATGATGCATAGTGAATGCAAAAATAGGCTGGAGTTCAAATAAGTTTAAAAAACATTGAAGTGCCCGTGTAACAGATGAGTTCTCATCCGAAACCCTGATACTCCGAAATAGATTGTCCAGTTTGTACAAGAGGTGAGTCCAGTTTTCGCCGTGACCCTCTCTACTCTTTTGCACATGCTATGCGGGCGAAATGATGATACCATGCCAAGTTCCAACA
>NC_057796.1:483362629-483363434 GCF_018294505.1 Triticum aestivum
GAACGATGCATACTGAATGCAAAAATAGGCTGGAGTTCAAATAAGTTTAAAAAACATTGAAGTGCCCGTGTAACAGATGGGTTCTCGTCCGAAACCCTCATACTCCGAAAGAGATTGTCCAGTTTGTACACGAGGTGCGTCCAGTTTTCGCCGTGACCCACTCTACTCTTTTGCACATGCTATGCGGGAGAAATGATGATACCATGCCAAGTTCCAACATTTTCAGAGTTCATTTTGTAGTGATTTTCAATTTCACCGTCATTTAGCTCTCTAAACAAATCGGTAAATGACTGAAAAACAGCAAATGATGTCAGAACGTGTTGGAAATTGATGACGTCGCTTTGAATGATGCATACTGAATGCAAAAATAGGCTAGAGTTCAAATAAGTTTAAAAAACATTGAAGTGCCCGTGTAACAGATGAGTTCTCGTCCGAATCCCTGATACTCCGAAAGAGATTGTCCAGTTTGTACACGAGGTGCGTCCAGTTTTCGCCGTGACCCTCACTACTCTTTTGCACATGCTATGCGGGCGAAATGATGATACCATGCCAAGTTCCAACATTTTCAGAGTTCATTTTGTAGTGAATTTCATTTTCACCGTCATTTAGCTCTCTAAACAAATCGGTAAATGACTGAAAAACAGCAAATGATGTGAGAACGTGTTGGAAATTGATGACGTCGCTTTGAATGATGCATACTGAATGCAAAAATAGGCTGGAGTTCAAATAAGTTTAAAAAACATTGAAGTGCCCGTGTAACAGATGAGTTCTCGTCCGAAACCCTGATTCTCCGAAAGAGATTGTC
>NC_057796.1:483363444-483364663 GCF_018294505.1 Triticum aestivum
CGTGTAACAGATGAGTTCTCGTCCGAAACCCTGATACTCCGAAAGAGATTGTCCAGTTTGTACACGAGGTGCGTCCAGTTTTCGCCGTGACCCTCTCTACTCTTTTGCACATGCTATGCATGCGAAATGATGATACAATGCCAAGTTCCAACATTTCCAGAGTTCATTTCGTAGTGATTTTCAATTTCACCGTCATTTAGCTCTCTAAACAAATCGGTAAATGACTGAAAAACAGCAAATGATGTCAGAACGTGTTGGAAATTGATGACGTCGCTTTGAATGATGCATACTGAATGCAAAAATAGGCTGGTGTTCAAATAAGTTAAAAAAACATTGAAGTGCCCGTGTAACAGATGAGTTCTCGTCCAAAACCCTGATACTCCGAAAGAGATTGTCTAGTTTGTACACGTGGTGCGTCCAGTTTTCGCCGTGACCCTCTCTACTCTTTTGCACATGCTATGCGGGAGAAATGATGATACCATGCCAAGTTCCAACATTTTCAGAGTTCATTTTGTAGTGAATTTCATTTTCACCGTCATTTAGCTCTCTAAACAAATCGGTAAATGACTGAAAAACAGCAAATGATGTCAGAACGTGTTGGAAATTGATGACGTCGCTTTGAATGATGCATACTGAATGCAAAAATAGGCTGCAGTTCAAATAAGTTTAAAAAACATTGAAGTGCCCGTGTAACAGATGAGTTCTCGTCCGAAACCCTGATACTCCGAAAGAGATTGTCCAGTTTGTACACGAGGTGCGTCCAGTTTTTGCCGTGGCCCTCTCTACTCTTTTGCACATGCTATGCGGGCGAAATGATGATACTATGCCAAGTTCCAACATTTTCAGAGTTCATTTTGTAGTGATTTTTAATTTCACCATCATTTAGCTCTCTAAACAAATCGGTAACTGACTGAAAAACAGCAAATGATGTCAGAACGTGTTGGAAATTGATCACGTCGCTTTGAAAAATGCATACTGAACGCAAAAATAGGCTGGAGTTCAAATAAGTTTAAAAAACATTGAAGTGCCCGTGTAACAGATGAGTTCTCGTCCGAAACCCTGATACTACGAAAGAGATTGTCCAGTTTGTACACGAGGTGCGTCCAGTTTTCGCCGTGACCCTCTCTACTCTTTTTCACATGCTATGCGGGCGAATTGATGATACCATGCCAAGTTCCAACATTTTTAGAGTTCATTTTGTAGTGATTTTCAATTTCAC
>NC_057796.1:483364673-483365341 GCF_018294505.1 Triticum aestivum
GCTTTGAAAGATGCATACTGAACGCAAAAATAGGCTGGAGTTCAAATAAGTTTAAAAAACATTGAAGTGCCCGTGTAACAGATGAGTTCTCGTCCGAAACCCTGATACTCCGAAAGAGATTGTCCAGTTTGTACACGAGGTGCGTCCAGTTTTCGCCGTGACCCTCTCTACTCTTTTGCACATGGTATGCGAGCAAAATTATGATACCATGCCAAGTTCCAACATTTTCAGAGTTCATTTTGTAGTGATTTTAAATTTCACCGTCATTTAGCTCTCTAAACGAATCGGTAAATGACTGAAAAACAGCAAATGATGTCAGAACGTGTTGGAAATTGATGACGTCGCTTTGAATGATGCATACTGAACGCAAAAATAGGGTGGAGTTCAAATAAGTTTAAAAAACATTGAAGTGCCCATGTAACAGATGAGTTCTCGGCCGAAACCCTGATACTCCGAAAGAGATTGTCCAGTTTGTACACGAGGTGCGTCCAGTTTTCGCCGTGACCCTCTCTACTCTTTTGCACATGCTATGCGGGCGAAATGATGATACCATGCCAAGTTCCAACATTTTCAGAGTTCATTTTGTAGTGATTTTCAAGTTCAACGTCATTTAGCTCTCTAAACGAATCGGTAAATGACTGAAAAACAGCAAATGATGTCAGAACGTG
>NC_057796.1:483365351-483365964 GCF_018294505.1 Triticum aestivum
TAGTGATTTTAAATTTCAACGTCATTTAGCTCCCTAAACAAATCGGTAAATGACTGAAAAATAGCAAATGATGTCAGAACGTGTTGGAAATTGATGACGTCGCTTGGAAAGAAGCACACTGAACGCAAAAATAGGCTGGAGTTCAAATAAGTTTAAAAAACATTGAAGTTCCCGTGTAACAGATGAGTTCTCGTCCGAAACCCTGATACTCCGAAATAGATTGTCCAGTTTGTACACGAGGTGCGTCCAGTTTTCGCCGTGACCCTCTCAACTCTTTTGCACATGCTATGCGGGCGAAATGATGATACCATGCCAAGTTCCAACATTTTCAGAGTTGATTTTGTAGTGATTTTCAATTTCAACGTCATTATCTCTCTAAACAAATCGGTAAATGACTGAAAAACAGCAAATGATGTAAGAACGTGTTGGAAATTGATGACGTCGCTTTGAAAGATGCATACTGAATGCAAAAATAGGTTGGAGTTCAAATATGTTTAAAAAACATTGAAGTGCCCGTGTAACAGATGAGTTCTCGGCCGTAACCCTGATACTCCGAAAGAGATTGTCCAGTTTGTACACGAGGTGTGTCCAGTTTTCGCCGTGACCCTCTCTA
>NC_057796.1:483365974-483377935 GCF_018294505.1 Triticum aestivum
TGACGTCGCTTTGAATGATACATACTGAATGCAAAAATAGGCTAGAGTTCAAATAAGTTTAAAAAACATTGAAGTGCCCGTGTAACAGATGAGTTCTCGTCCGAAACGCTGATACTCCGAAAGAGATTGTCCAGTTTGTACACGAGGTGCGTCCAGTTTTCGCCGTGACCCTCTCTACTCTTTTGCACATGCTATGCATGCGAAATGATGATACAATGCCAAGTTCCAACATTTTCAGAGTTCATTTTGTAGTGATTTTCAATTTCACCGTCATTTAGCTCTCTAAACAAATCGGTAAATGACTGAAAAACAGCAAATGATGTCAGAACATGTTGCAAATTGATGATGTCGCTTTGAATGATGCATACTGAATGCAAAAATAGGCTGGAGTTCAAATGACTGAAAAACAGCAAATAATGTCAGAACGTGTTGGAAATTGATGACGTCGCTTTGAATGGTGTGTACGGAACGCAAAAAAGTCTGGAGTTGTAATAAGTTTAAAAAATGAAGTGCCCATGTGACAGATGAGTCCTCGTTAGAAACCCAGATACTTTGAAAGAGATTGTCCAGTTTGTACACGAAGTGCGTCTAGTTTTTGCCATCACACAAGAAGTCCGGAGTTGTAATAAGTTATTAAAGATAAAAAAGAGGCACAATGCTCGTTAATTAGCTTCAAGCCTTTCGGAATAGTGCAAACTGCACTGCACATAGCTCCGTGCAGTCTACACTATTCCTCAAGGCTTAAAGCTAAGCAACGTGCAGATGAGCATTACGCCTCTCCTTCATCGTCTCTGCACTCATGGCTTATAACCGCTCCTAGTGCCTCTCTCTTCGCGAGGTGGGACTAAAAAACAGCTTACTAAGAAACTATAGTACCGGTTCATGGCACGAACCGGTACTAAAGGTGCCCGTGGGGTCCCAGCCTGACCACAGCCTGACGCAGCATCATTAGTACCGGTTCGTGACACGAACCGGTACAAAAGGTTGCTCACGAACCGGTACTAATGATCTCCGCCCGCCTAGCCGTTGGAACCGGCACTAATGGACACATTAGTGCCGGCTCAAAATCAAACCGGCACTAATGTGCTTCACATTTGACCCTTTTTCTACTAGTGGGGCTCCGCTTTAGATTAGGTTTCACGTGCATGTAATAATATGGATTTGAGGATTTGCAAATGGGTTATCCGGTTATGAAAATGATTTATTTTGTGATGTCCGGTCACTATCAACAGACGTGTCCGCGAGCATTGGAGGGGCGGATTTTGGTGTTTGTGGTTGTAGATGCTCTAAGGCACCACAAGACCAGCTCTATATACTTCCCTGTTTAATAGTGTAAGGCATATAAAATCAGATTGCTGTTTCTTAATCGACCGAGAAATATTTTCAGTTGATTCCTAACCATCAGATATACGCCATGATCCATCTGTTTTTTTCTTTTTCATATTTAAATAAAAGGAAGATTTTATGATAATGTCAGTTGATTAAGAAATAATTTTATTGAGACGTAGGCACATCCAAGGCATATAATAATTGCCGATCAAACATTACCTTAACTAGTTGTAATTTGTTATATATTGCGGAACATAGAGAACCTTTTTTTTGCATCTGGTGAAGTATAGTTTCACTTATTCTACTTTATTAAGCTTTGGTGCTTATTTACACAAATTAAAGCATGCCGGATCTCATCGCACAAGAAGTATGCCGGAAAATGTTCATGGATATAAATAATGTTTGTTCACGAATTTGAAGTAAATTACGATTTTGAGAAAAGTTCATGAACTCAAAACACAATCATGAATACAGATAAATTTCAAAAGTTAAAAAAAGTCACGGAGTTCATGAATTTGAAAAAATATAGCATAATTGAAAAAAATTCACAAATTTGAAAATGTTTGTTAATTCGATAAAATGTTTGTGAAATTGAAAAAATTCAAGAATTTTAAAATGTTCACAAAGTTCTCGAATTAAGAAAAAATATTTGAACAAATATTTATGAAAAATAAAAAAAATAAAAACAAAAGGATAAAATAAAATGAAAGACAAACAAAATCTGAGATAAACCAAAGAAAACTGCCCCGGAAAAACTGGGTAACCTTCTAGTAGGTTCCAAAAACCGGTGGAAACAATGTCACCTGGGCCGGCATAGCAGGGAATTGACAAGAATGGTTGAACACACCTATTTCTTGCACCATACGCATTGAATAGAGTTTGCTGTTCGTTCTTCAGTTAGCTCTTTTTCTTTCTTTCGTTTGTACGTTTCATTTTTTCCATTTCGTTCATTCAGCCTTTATTTTTCCTTTTATATATAAATTTTTGAAATGTTCTAAATACATATATGCCATAACTTAGTTTACTTCAACTTTTAAAAGCGTTCATCGTATGTTTAAAAATGTTCATGTAGTGTAAAAGAAAATGTTCGCACAATTTTTAGAAAATGTCCGTACCATTCAAAGAAATGAATGTGTTTAACAAACGTTCAGTATGTATTAAGAATATATTCAATGTGCATTTGACAAATGTTCAATGTGTATATCCGAAAAATGTTCAATATTTATTTATAAAATGTTCAGCGTGTATCTGAAAATGTTCAACCTATATATAAAAAGTTCAATATGTATTTCAAGATGAAGAAAAAAATGTGGGAAATAAAAAATTAAAAAAACACAGAAATTTCTAAATCCAGTTCGAACCGGTCCATAGAAGCTTTCGAAAACAGTTCAAACAGGTTTTGTGGAGCATCAATATTGTTGTTTTTTACTTCTTTTTTTTTCAAATTCCCTGTTCATGAGAAGTGTATGAGCTCGCAGAAACTTCATGTCCCCTCAATGGCCTCTACTATTCGAAAGGAAGAAAGCGAAAGGAGGACATAGAACCACAGGACAACAGTGCAAAGGACATGGAACCGCCAAGTTGGGCCGTAGCTGGTAGCTCAGGTCTCAGGTCAGGACTGCAACGCCAGTTCAGCCGTTGAGATCAGCTCAGCCGCGGATGCGACACCAAGGTGGTCCAAGCATCATAATCCGAGGAGATGGAGCGAAAGAGCCCACCCAACCCAACCCAACCCAACCCATGCCCATCGTCGTCGCCGCCCTGTCTGTCTCCGGCAATGGACCATGGTTGTTGGTCTGCTTACTCAAACAAAACTCGGGACGCCCCGAGCCACGAGTTCTCGTGGCGCAGCGAGGAAGCGCCCCCACGGCAGTCAGTCAGTTACGATGGTTGGCGGGAGATTCTTTCCGGACTTTTCACCATTGCTGCTGCTCCAATCAGTAGAGTCTCTGCAGCTACGAACCTCGTCCATGAGTCATCTAATTCCAACACATATCAGCGACAGAGAGTCGATCGATCGATGTCGATGAAAGCGAGCTATCGATGATACAACGGGTCACCGGCTGGGTGGGCCATCGTGTTTGTTTCGTCGCAGATTACTAGCCACTCGAAGATTCGAGGGTGTCCCTGGCCTCGAATCATTACACACCACCACATTCTTCCACGTACTGACGTACATCCAAAAAAAATCTTGTCATCGAATCAATGACCACAATCGTTTCTCTCTATTTTTTACTTTTTTAGTGGCATGTAAAAGCGCGTGGAGACGACCTCTTGCTCGCCTCACACCATGATTAAGGTGTGGATTATGTCTATGTCACCCGCACAAGCACACTATTACTTATTTAATTTTCCCCAATTTAGAACAGTAAAACTGAGCCTAATGTGAGCCTTCTTAGCGATTTGCGTTTCTAGCCGTCCATTTCCACGACCTCTGTGTTTCTGGCCGTCGGATCCATGTCTCCCGCAACTGGCCCAGCTGTCCTATGGACTGCTGCTCCACATGCCAAAAGGAGGCTCTCTGGTTAACTGGCTGTCGGCCAGCTATTTCAGCCCATTCATAAAGACATATGCGCTTCGCTCAAGGGGTTCCAGTGTTGCGGTTGGCTGAAGAGGTTCCATCAACGAAGGATACAAGCGACCGGTGTGTGTTCCATCCAGTACCGATGCGAGGCGCACAGATGCGGCGGGTGCTTGATGCAGGAGACGCGGGCGACACCAGCGGCCTGCGGTGGAATCCAGCCGAGTCGTGAATGGAAGGCGATCCAGCGGAAGCGTTCTCTTGAAAGCAACACTCATGCATGGACAACTAGACATTAAGCCTATTAAGGCACACGGGAAAGGCAGTCAACCAGCTATGCCACGCGGCGCATGTTGGTTGGCCACGGTAAGAAAGTTTTTGATTTTTTTTAGAAGATGAAAGTGAAGCTTTTTCTATTTTTTTTTTTAAGAAAAGTTTTTCTAGCCTTTTGCTTTTCTCTTTTTCATGTGATGTGACGTCTACATAATGTGAGAAATTTATTTTTTATTTTGAGATGAGGACGATTTTTTTTAAGATGGAGAAATGCGCACACAACTTTTTCTTAAGCGGCCCGTAATGGCGGGCCCCAACCACTAGTGGATATGTGCTCCGGCTATATGCTCTGCACTCAGGTTATTACCAGTGCCCCCGTAGACACATAGGTGTCCGACGTGGAGTCTACAACCACGTTATTGCTCCACGCGTATAGTACCAGAATCCTAGCATACAATTCTTTTTTTCTTAATAATCACATGGCAGATGTGGTAAGCAAATCAAACTATTTAAAAAGCATTTTTTATATTTAAACGATAGTAGCGGTCTAGAAAGTTCATTGTTTTATTACAATTGTTGGATGTGAAACTCCCAAGCCACAAATATCAATCCTATTTATCTCCGATAATTTCACGGTTTTATTGAAATTGTTGGATGTGAAACTCACAAGCCACAAATCCCAATATGTAATTTATCTCCAATAAATTCGCGGTATTATTGAAATTGTTAAGGTGAAACTCCCAAGCCACAAATCCCAATCCTAATTAATTTGTCTTCGAGACTTCAACAAACATCAGTGCGGATGAAATTCACCATTATAATATGTCATATCTCTCAGAGGGTAGGGCCCTTCTTGATTTCTTGGTACATTACGGGCCTCTAGAAGCATCCTAGTTCCATGAATCATTATCGACCATCATGTCCTTCCACAGAAATAAAAACTATTAATAACACAACATCATCCTTGATTCAAATACCCAAGCAAGTGCTTAACTACCAATAATGACATTTTAAAAGTAGTAGAGTGCGACCTTTGATTCGCCTACCACCATAGTTAGATGTTTGATTATTCTACGCGCAGTACATATCGCACTCATAACGAATAATATATAGCGATACACTACCAATACCACATGCATGGACACATAGATATTACCCAAAGTAACCTTGATGTGTTCTCTGCCTCACATCGCCAACACGGACCCGTCAACATCTGTTGTGGAGTCAATACAAAGTCATGGCAGATTGGTGGCCCATGTTTGGCGTTATTGTCGTTGTGTGCCAGGCCACGCGTGCCTGGGAGCAAAGTGTGTCACTATTGAATGGTGAGCGTACAATTAGTAGGAGCAAGAGAGGGTGGAGACATAGGATGGATGGCCCCAACATGCATGTCACGATGGTCGATTCTTGGGCCAAACTAGGGAAGATTTGGCTTGGCTCTCGGGCTAAGTCATTCTAAACTCCAGCTAGATCAATATCAGGGAAGCCGGATTCTTTCGCGACCTCGCTCGTTTGCAGGTTGGAATATGGATGGGATAACTGTTGGAATAATGCCCTAGAGGAAATCATGTATGATGATATTTTCTACGTGTTTATAAATAAAGATAGTCCTTGGACATTATCAATGATGTGTATCAGTAAGTAGTATGTGACTTGTTTGTGGGACTATGCATTGTATGATGACTGTCCTAAAAGGTCCCTAGTCAAAAGGGCAGTGTGGACGCGCAACCATCTAGACTAGCATATGACACGGTGGATGGCTCGGTCTCACTAGCTATGGAGCATTGGATGCTAGCCGGATACTATGGACTCGGAAGGATCTGGTAGTCGGATCCGAGTCAAGACAAGGTCTGAGTCGGACAGACCTGAGACGTAGCGATAGGTCATCTGCGAGTCTCTAGTACAACATATGTTCTATGTCTTAAGACCTGAGCTGGTGCATGTACTCGGGATGGTGACAGATCTGCTTTGGGCCGACCAAACGCTACTCCGTAACTGGGTAGTTATAAGGGTAGGTTTCAGGCTTGTCCAGAGCCATGCTGTGAGACATGGTCGAGCAAGATGGGATTTGCCCCTCAGATCAGAAGAGATATACTCTGGGGCCCTCGTGTGATCCGACCAACATAAGCATGGCCATGCAACAAGGATTATGAGATAATCCGGTTTGTGGTTGGCATCACTGGACACTGGAACGAGAAAGAGGTCGGGTTAGCACAAGGATGACAGACTCGCCTTGAGTCTGACAATATATATCGTGTGACAAAGGGAACAGAAGTGTGACATGTTGTACAGGTTCGCCAACCGACTTCATTATATACTTGGTGGTCGGCACGCCTTGCTAGAGGCCGCTACCAACCGAGCAGGTCAAAGGTGATCCGGCATGCGGCCAAGCTGACTTGAACCTAAGAGGTCGCGCGCTTAAGGAAAGGAACCTATGAGGTTGGATCCGAGGAGACTGGTCGAATGTGATCCGAGCTGGACTTGGATCGTGACTGAGTAGACTCGTGGGCTTTAGGATCTGTGTGAGGCCGAAGTGTTGAGCCGGCGACAGATGCCTATAAATAGTGAAGGTGTGGCACACTCATTCGATTGATCGCTTCGGCACCGTCACTACGGTTTTGCATGTGTTACAACTAGCTACCTCCACTCGCCGCCAGTTGTGTGATCGGACCTAGCAGTCCACCGCACGATATTCCTCCTGCACGCGCGGATACCGTTAGAGACGGTGCACTTGCACCGCTCCGGCGAACCTGTTCTTGGGATCCGATCAGCTACGTGGGAGATCGACGAGGAGGAGACGACTCCAGAGACGCGCTGCCTCAACTCTACTTTCGCTACACGGCACAATGCATCTAGTGGTAGCGATCCGTGATACATCTCCTGTAGCATGTTCCTGGTTGATTCGCGCATATGGAATTTTTTTTAATTGCAGCCGATGCACCTAGCATAGAACCCAACAATAAATAGCCCATAAACGGAAGAAAAAGAAAAGATCCCATCAAGATTTCATCTCAGGCGACACAGAGGGGTGCGCAGCCAAATTCCAAACAAGCTCGGGGGCTACTGGCGGTATACATCACCGAGGGTAGCCTATTAGTGGGAAAGTCGGTAAGCAAGATGGCCCCAGGGCCCAACAAGCCGAGGAGTGGCCCATTCACCTTCGAGGAAAACCATCATATTGTTGTACAGGTCAAGGACTCCTAGTTCGATCTAGGTCGGTTGCAACCCGTGTAATCCTAGGCCTTGTCCCCCTTTATAAGGCAAGGCATACAGAGTAGTCAAGCCATTGAATAATCCTCGCCTTAGTCTCGATAGAACCATCTCCACAACCACTGTAACCACCTTATACATGGTGTCCTATACATCAATTAAATCCAATTAGGAGTAGGGTATTACCTCCACGCGATGAAGGCCCGGACCTGGGTAAAAACTTCATGTACGACCCCCTCTAGTACTTCCGATCTCGCACGCCACCCTATCGGGACTACTAACGGTTTTTAGTTCCGTTATGTCCCTCCCAGGGTCCATGAGAGCAGCTCAAACATTTAGTCATAGTATTGTAGTATTTGTGATGTTCTTTGTTGTGTTTGAAATAGCAATTTAAGCATAACCTTCCCCTCGCAAAATACATGGAACCATCAAAGGCATGATAATTGTGAGCTAGAAGATGGAAATGGCATGGAAAAAAGTATTCTTTCTCTTACCTAAGAGATGGTCACTTATGAAGAAAGATAAGACATTTGTGTCCATTGCACGAGATGTATTCTCTTATTCACAATATTTCTAGTTTTAATTTTCATCACCCCAAAAATTTAAGATCTCGTAACATTACATACTAGAGGTAACACTAAGAGATAGTTAATTATTTAACCTTTTTAATGACTTCTCTAAATGGTGTAGAATGCATAAGAAAGTCCACCTTATCACATGGGTGGCTCAATTACCATATATCCATTTTAGATTATTTTTTATGACAATTTTTTCTTTAAAAATATTGCTAACACAAGTATATGAATAGAAATTGTGCAATATTTTCTAAAAATTCGAAACAATGTTATTCATGCGTTTGGAAAAATTTCTTCGTATGTTAACAACTATTTGTCGTGTATTTGACAAATGTTAACCATGTGTTAAAATAATTCAACTGTCTTTCAATAAAATGTTTGGCATGTGTTGCAGAAAAATCATCATGCTTTAAAAAATGATCATCTGTTAAAATGTATTTTATAAATAAAAATGAAATAAAAAGGATAAATAAAAATATAAAATCGAGAAAAACCCCAAAAGAAGAAGAAAAACTGCTGCAAAAAATGTGTTGGCCCATGGGTGGAAAAGCCCAGCCAACCCAAGCCCATACGCAGTCAGTCACGGTGGTCATTTTCTGGAGATTCCACGTCGCCCGACGTGATCGCGGCTGCTGCCGGCCGGTCACACTCCGGCGGGTCCGTGGACACATACCTGCCGGACTGCCGGCAGATGGACTACTGATCGGGCGTCACTCCTTCGTTCCACCAGATAAATTCCTTCTGGAGGCTTCGGTGGAATCACATTATGACATTAATCATCTCACTTTTGCAACACTCTCAGAGGATGGCGATGGATAGAACGGGTCACCAGCAGGGTGGGGCCGCTTGTTTTGTTTGAATGTTTGGTCGCGTGTTACGAGCCACACTTCCAGATCGATGGTGTCACCAGAATCGTTACAAACCACCACATTCTTACACGTACGCCCAAAAAAATCTACTCATGGAACCCACACATAATGGCATGTAATTTTTTAAGGCTAATAAATAATGGCATGTAATTGAAAAGGCGTGGAGAGTGACCACTTGCTCGCGTCACACCACGATCATGTAACCCACACGCACACACCATTAGTTGCTTAATCTTCACAAATTATATATGAACTGTCGCCCAAGCTGCCCTTGGTATATCGATAAAGTTACTAAGCTCCCACGAAATGGAGCGCCCACAGCAATCCTGGTTTTTTTCCGTCTATGTCCCCACTGGTCAGCCTGTGTTGACCCTAGGAGAACCGCCTTGGACCAACCGTGATGCATCACCGTAGGCACCTCGTCGTCGACGGGAACGTCTCCTCCCACTAAATACGCATCGCCAGAAATCCTGAAATAAATATAGGAATAAATGCGAGCACCAGGACTTGAACCCTGGTGGGCTGGGGATACCACAGTCCCTCTAACCATCCAACCACAAGTTGGTTCGCCCTCTTCGTGGGCGTTGGAGGTGTGATTCCCAACGAAGGATTTGTAGAGATGCGGTTTGGGTGATGGTCTGTGGCTGGGAGCATGCGGTCTGAGAGGAGATTCGAGAGATTCGCGGCTGGGCTTTCAGCTTCTGGGAGGTCGACCAACACCCGCTCCTCCGACGGAAACCATCGCGGTGCCAGTGCCACGCGTTCAGGTGCTCGCGGATGCTTGTGTGCCCCACCTGCCGGCGTAGTACATCCAGCCACCCGACCTCCGCGCGGGTCCGTCCCTCTCCGCCTCCCTCTTGGTCCCTGCCGTGTACCTCTCGGACGCCGCCGCCACAACAACTGACGTGGTCGGCCGCGCGTGCGTCGAGTGGGGCGCCTTCCACGTCGTCAACCATGGGTCCCGCCGGGGCTGCTCGACGCCATGCGGGCCGCTAGGCTGGCCTTCTCCTGCGCGCCCATGGCGGAGAAGCTCCGGTTCCGCGAACCCGCTTGGTGGCCCGACTTCGTCCCCGGATACAGGTGAATTTGTCCTCCTGTCTTTGGTACCGATCGAGTCTGTCTCTAGATCGAGTCGACGAGGGCACTGTGCTGCCGCGCAAAGTTGTCATCATGGAGTTCCCGTCTTCAATTTGTGCCTGATGAAAAGTATCACCCCAGTGACCTCCCACTGGTTCTCACACTTGCCGCCACGAGGCTTTGCGCGACTGAATCTTGGTGATGTTAGCGTGCTTTATTTTTCAGTTGCAATGATGTTCTACTCTTGATGTTTATCTAACAAATTTAGCAACTAGCATTAGTCCTAACCTTTCATTCTTTCATATATGGCACACCAAGGGTTATTTTCTTATTGATTTAGTGGATTTAAGTTCCAGAATTTGGTTGCTTCCATCGCTGAAACTCAAACTCTACGTATGTTCATTAAGACACTATTAGATTTGTTTTTTTGAAGAAATATGTATGTTGAATTATTTTACAGTAACTTATAATGTACTGCCATCATAAAAAAAAACCTATTTCCTTATATCTATCGTTGTTTATGCACATTTCATATGGTGCTTCTATGCTCATTTGTTTTGCGTTCTCAGGTTAAACAATGTGCAATCTGAAAAATAACAAAGCTTCTTTTATGGTAACATAGAGGAAAGTTCTTATATATGCGGTTATCTATGCACACATGATATTCTGTTTCTAGCCTCATTTGTTCTGTTGTCAGGTTAAGCAATTTGAGTTTAAAAATTAACAAAGCAGCGATCGCCTTCCTATAGTCAATAATGCTTATTAGGAGTCCTGATATTCCAATAGTCTAGAAATGGTTATGTAAGATACATAATGTTCACTGTTGTTGGTATTTTTACAATTAGCTTGCTTTTATCTCACTGCAATTCATTGCTAATGGCTTATACTGCCCCTTTTTGTTTTGAATGTTCTCTTTCTTTAGGAATCTGGCTACTGTTTGGTGCTAACTGCTGTGGTAACTGGTAAGTCATATTATATCTTGTGTCAATATTCTATATTAAAATTTTGCATCATTTGCACTTATAAACTTTTTTTCTTGCAATGAGACTCAAAACAGAATGATTTTTATCCCGCAACTGGAAGCACCTAGAGGAAAATTTATATTGTGTTCTGTTTCTCGATTAAAAAAGTGACAACCTAGAGACAACATTTGCACTTCATGTATGCAATAAGTGCTCAAAGTTGTTTTGTGTCTCATATACAGGTGTTTTCTTAACTTAGATCACTCATTCCAGGACTTATCCACCTGATTCATCATTTTTTATTTCAGGTACACATAAAGCTACATAATGTATCGAGTTATGATGTTTAGATAGCATGGATGCCTTTGAACTTTGGTTAAAAAGCTAAATCCTTTGTGTTGCCCATGCATTCCTCTTGAGCTTACAAGGACCGGGTTTCGCATTGAAGGTGAGCATATGAACATCCTTAGTAGTAATATAAATTTAGTAGATGGTTTAATATTTCACTATTTCACGGTTCTCTATCCTATAAAGGAGTTGTGTATGCATGGCCCTTGGTGCTATAGAATTACTTATGTCGATCGAGGGATATAGACGTTTTCTTAAGCAGTCAAAGTCAAGTTGGGTTCGAAGGGAAGCAGTTGGCGTTACTGAATACGAGGACATATATTAGATGATGACAGTCAAGTTGGGTACCAAGGAAATTGGTTGGTGTTATTAAATATCAACACATATATTATTGATGACAGCATCTACAGTTGATTTGAAAGAAAAATATATTATGAGTCAATTCTGCTATGTAGTTATACTACAGTTAGTGAGTACCATATGCCTGCGAATAACATACTATTGTATGGAATATTGTATTATGCATTTGGCTGCATGAATAAACTTTTGACTGTTGCCTTCTTTAGAACAGTACTTTTTTTGAAAGATCCAGCATCGCTGGCATTCATTGATAATAGCAGGAAGCAACGGAAAACAACAAGGTGGTGAAGGTCCTAGGACCATAAGATCTGAAGATCAAAGAAAAAGAAAAACAACGGCCCTAATAGCTGCAGCACAATACTCCATACAATCCATCCTAGACAACGCAGCTCCGACACGAACGGTGAACTACAAAGAAAACTAGGCAAGGTTGGCGT
>NC_057796.1:483378196-483379238 GCF_018294505.1 Triticum aestivum
GAATAGGCAGTCGAGGCACTCCCACGGACAATTCGGAGAAGAAGTGCCGACTACCATGACCAAGGCCACGCCTTCGACATTGCCCACCACCGTCATCATTGCCACAGAATTCACCGTGCACGTCCAGTCGTAGGAAGCACCAAAGGGATCAAAGTCTTCAAGACGGCGCCCTAAAGAGGGGAACGACGTTGAAGACGACGCCACCACCCTCCTGCAGCAGGATCTAGGTTTTCACCCGAAGGACTTGATCCGGGAGTAGTGGCTGTGAGGTCCCCGACGACGCCTCCAAGGAGGATAGCGACGCCCACGGGCGCCGTCGTCGCCGGTCGCTCAGCACCGGCCAGGCTTTCACCCGGAGCACCACACTCCCGAGCAGTAGGCCGAGGTCGACCCGTACCTCCATTGGACTGCGCACCCCCACACAGTGAGCACACCACTGCTGTGCAGGACCACCAGCTAGCCTCCCCAACGATGGGCCTGCAGAGACCAGATCGGGTCCTCCACCCCGTATCCAACCACAGCCGGAGCCTCCTTGCTCCAACAAGCGGGAGACGGGCACCACCAGCAGCCGGCAGTGCCCCTCCCGGGCCACCAGCCATGGACGACCTGGCAGATCCAAGCCACCCGGCACTTGGCTGCCCCCTCGCACCCTCGACGTGCCCGCAGCATTCCCCTTGTGTGGCCACGCCCGCCGCAACCCTCGTATGTCGTCCCTCTCCTTCCAGCACCGGATCCCGCGCACCCGAGCCCGGATCCGCAGCCTCCCCCGCCACAGCCATGCGAAGCCTCCGGGTCGTCCTCCTCAACGTGCCAGATCCGCGCGCAGGCCAACCACGCCAGCGCCCTCGCAGTCACGCAGGCCCACCGCTTCACGGGAGCGAGCAGCCTCGCGCCGCCCGACACGCGCTCACCACCACACCCGCCCGCACCTGCAACACAGCTCGTCCCCTCCGTCGCGCGCAGGCCAGATCCGCGCGTGCCCCGCGTGAGCAGCCGCGCCACGTCGTCCCTCCGTCACGCAGGCCGACGACCGCGCCGCCCG
>NC_057796.1:483379692-483380801 GCF_018294505.1 Triticum aestivum
CCTCCCGCACGGCCGCCGCAGCCAGCCACTCACCGCGAACCACCGTTGCAGCAAGCTTCCCGCCACGCGCCGCCCCGGGCCACTGCGTCGCACATGCGAGCCGCCGCGCCGCCATGGCCCCACCCTGTGCCGTCCTTGGCAGCCTCCTCGCCAAATTTGCAGACGAGGGAGATGAGAGGGGCCTGCTGCCACCTTCACCGGAGCCGGCACGGCCTTTGCCGGCCGCTCCTCCGGCGGCGGCGAGCCAAGGGGAGGGTGGAAAGGGGGGGTGGCGGTGCCGATCTAGGGTTTCCCTCGTGTCACCAGGGAGGGCGACGGGGGGGACGAGAAGAACAGGTCCAAACAGGCAAAACTCAAGAAGGATTACTCACGCTTTCTTTAGAACTGTATAAATAGTTAATGGAAGTTATGTGAGAACAGAAGACATTTTTTGGGAAAGTAAGATATGTTTTAGGAAGCCCAAAGAAACGGTAGTTGAGGGAGGCAAGTGAGAAGGTGGTGATGAATTAGGGAATTCCAATGAAATTTTCTCTTAGTTTGTGGTGGCATTGAAATTATTGTTTTTTGCTAAATGGTTGGAGTACATGTATATTTTACTTTTCATGGATGCAAACGGCGCAGCAAGGCGCGCGTTTCCTTCTAGTATACTTCTATTATGGTACGCTTCCGCGTCGTCACGTGGTTGCCACCCTGGACGTCCGACGTGGAGTCAACAACCACTAGCTCGGGTGCCACTTGCCACGGATGTTTCGTTCATGATTGTGGAAATGAAAGCTAAACCATTGGCATAGCTTCCCTGATGATTCTCGGTCACCAAATGCATACTTCCATATTCTAAAAGAACTACTAGTAACGTTAACAACTCAACATGATCCTCTTTGGTTATGGAGTACAAGCAATCGTTTAACTTACCAATAATGGCATAAGAAAAGGTTGCGGGAGAGACCGCCTTCTAGAGGTTTGATTAGGGCATCTCTAAAGTGGATCCTTAAATATCGCCCATCCAGACTACGCGGTCTGAGCGTGTTTAGTCATCCAACATGGTTCTGTATCGGTCCGCCGAGCAGTCGGAACGTATTTTTCCAGCAAACTCGAGACAAACTTGTGCT